>NC_056743.1:257726289-258026289 GCF_019279795.1 Protopterus annectens
GCATCCACTGCTATGGTAAGTTTACTTGCACGACTGTAATTTATCTGTGATGCCACTAGACTCAATCTGATGCTGTTCTTAGTCTCTTCACCTTTTTCCTTAAATCTTTAACTGAGTAGTCATCTTCCTGTCTGAAGATAGGATCGCAGACCCTCCTTGAAATATGTTCTAAACGCTTATATTCAGTAGTGCTATTGCAGTTCAGGCATTCATTACTAAAGGCATAGCTGGTGTTTGGCATTCCCTTTGCTTTCGGTCATTTCACATGCTCCTCGTTGTACTAAGCACACTATGGTTCCTGCCATTTTAGATGACCAGGGTTGCTTGATGCGTTTTCTAGGACCTTCCCTTGATGGTTGTCTTAATGGCCTGTTTCATAGCTTATTGCCTTTCCAAAGCTTTAGCTGTTTCTCCTGACAAATGTGATGTAGGCCCATAGTCCATTATTTTCTCAACTGACTTCCAAGAAAACTTTTTTCTCCACATATACAGTCTTGTAATGCTTTCTTGAATATAGTGTAGCCCAAAAAGCTGTGGGTCAGAGACCAGCCCATTGTAGGTTTGAGTAGGTAATAATGGATGAAGGACATAAATTGACTCTTGTGCTGCTGCTGTTGCTGCAAAAGCCTGTCACTTGAGGCCAGAATGCTGTGGAAAACGTTTCAAGTTAATTCTTGGTGCTTAATCATTCCTTCTACATCTGTACACCTTAGTCTTCATCATATCTTTAGGGCTGAGTCACAGATGAATATTTTTGTTAACGTTAAGAAACAAGTGTAGTTTTATGCATTTGTAATGGATGAAGGTAGTAGCTGCATATCTGCAGTACAAACTGCAGACCTCACAAGATTTTTCACTGAGTGTGCACACATTGTCTGCCTTTTCTCTTCTCACTTCTAATGAGAAGTTGTGTGGAGTTTACTTTTTTGTAGAGAGCCAGGAAAGCTCAGTCTGCTTCTTGGCTCTTCAAGATTATAAAGTATACTGAATTTGTACATTTTGTTCCACTAAATGTGTTGCAGTCATTGCATTTTTAGGTCAGTGCATCCACATAGGCACTCCATATGAAACAACAAATAAGAACTTGTTCTTAAAAAAATGCATTATACAGCTCCTTGTAATAGTCTTGGAGGGCTTTATCTGCAGTAGTGATGTAAGCTTTTATATAAGAAAGGCATCCAGATTTTAAAAAAAAGTGTCAGGTGAACAATTAAGAAATTAACAATTTAAGATCAAATTTCTGATTTAGACTTAAAGGTAATGGTATGTCATTGAAAGACAAACTTTCTCTCTTCTATAAACATTTGATCATCATACTGATCATGGTTGCAGTAGCCTTAGCTGTATATGGGTTATATCCTGTAAAGGATATAACAGTGGGCCGGCTTTCAAAAGCTTCAGGGCACCTTCCTTGCACTCAAACTCTCAGCTCAAGCTGAACTGATTAAAAAAGACTGGTATAGGCACTAAGCCATTCAAACCTTTTCTACCATTGGAGAGTTGCCCCTCTGTAAGCTTTCAAGGATCGATGGTTATCTTATGCTGTTCCTTTGCTGGGCAGGTAAGTTACCTTTAAAAGTTTTATTGTACTTCCCTGTTTAGGAAAGATATTAAGATATTTTTAAGCTAGAAGTAGTGTGTTTAAACAGACTGTCACAGGACTTAACTGTAGTTTTAAATGGAAGCACACTTTTTTTTCTCTTAGTTTAAAGGTTGTTCATAGTAATTGAAAATTATTAGTACTACTAACATGAGATGATGGTAAAGTAAAAGAATGTACATTTTACATGCATTTACCAAAGTAAAATAAACCTGCAAGCCTAATTGTCAGTATTAATGTAATCCACCACCATTTGTTCCAAAACTACCAGGTGTGAGTAGGGTGGACACAGCAAAACTGTGAGCCAAAATTGGGGACCATTGAGAGGTATGTTCCCCAGCATTGTTTTAGTTGTATTTGCCAACAGAATGTGAAATGGACCAGTAGCTGTAAACGCAGAAGTTGTCTTGTGGAGGGGAAGAGTCAAAGTTTTGTGTGTTCTGTCAGCAGCACAAGTTGGTAAAGCCTTGGCTGGACTTGCAGTTGAGGTTAACCTTTCTTTAATTCCTTCTTGTAGATCATTAGTAGCCCTCCCCAAACTTGTAATAATTTAGGGTATCTTCTCCATCAACCTTCCATGAATTCTAAATCATCAGGTGCTTAGTAAACAAGTTTATTTTGGGAGGGGGTACTTTTGAGGCAGTCTAGACTGTATTTCTAATGTCCTCTTCTGTTTTGTAAGTTGCAAGTGAAAGCCTAATAGAGGTGATTCTGTGTTTCTGAGCAGCAGCAGAAATGATTTTGGATAAGTTATAAGGAGTAAACCTTGGCATGATAACATAGAGGCTAAGGGGCAGGATTACCTACTGGTAAACATGGGTTCAAAAACATAGCTAGAGAACAACTGGGCAGCAGCATTAGTATTTGTATGGAAGAAAGGCCTGGCAATCTGCTTCTATAATATTCCACAGAATTCCCAATGGGTCTTCTCATGGAGTCGCTATGAGTTGATTTGGACTCTGGGGCAATTACTTATAAGGGATAAGAGTCCTGGATTAGATGGTTTATGCTGAGGGAGCACTAGCTTCCACAGATTCTAAAGGAGAGATTTGGGTGTTAGTAGATCTGAGGACTGCCCTATACCCACCCCACTTGGCAACCTGTGAGTTACACTGTGGCTGCCTTGGGAGATGCATGTACATGTTCATGAATGTGTAACCTCCCTGTTATGCTGCACACCACTAGGATACAGCACAGAGCATGCAAGTCCGTTCATGCTACAGTGATACACCTTCATTCGTGTAGGCATTGCCAGTGCTTTTTACTGTGTTTGCCTGTCAAAAACAGAACTTTTGTAGACTGGTGGTGTTTGCCAGCATTTGCTGCTTGCTTGTCTTCCATGAGAAAGAGGCACCATTTTTGGCTTGTCCATGGAACAGACTACCAGTTCCATGCTCGGTCCTTTTTCAAAGCCACAGAAAGAAAAAACATATTAAGTAAACAGCCTTTTCCGCCACAACAGGCTAGCAGTTTGCCTCTGCTGCTGGTGGGTGACTGCTGTGACCACATGAATCTCATATCACTCATGTTTTACCCTGGATCAATCTGGTGTAGCTTCTACAGCCACTATGGACCAGAGGTTAGCCGCAGATGATGTGGTTGTTGGGTCTCCTTAGATTGCAAGGGAGAGCTGTTTTTGTTGGACTTGGGAGAGGGGACAGGGAAGGTTTCCCTGTTGTCATAATTCTGCACCTATCCTGGGGAAGTTGTCGCTGCCATTACTGACCTATTTGGACCCACTTTTCCTGTCAAAAGAAAGCCAAGCGTGCGTCTACTCCTCCTGTAACAACTTTGGATAGGAGTAGTTTACTGGGTTTGGCTTGGGATTTAATTCAGTCTGTCGATCTTACTTATAAAGTAGTTTCTAGTGAAAGAAAGAAGGCTGTCTTTTTTCCTTAAGAGAGTCAAGATTCTGAGATGACTACAAGCTGGGTGTTGTCATCAATTTCCCTAGTGATATGGACATCCTCCAAGAGGTTCTCACCCAAACAAATAACTGTTGCCAGAAACATGGCCTCAAACTGAGTGCCAAAAAATGCATTATCATCCCCTTTGAGGAGAGTGATGTCCCCACAAATTATCACATTAATAATTAAGGTCCTAAGCACACAGTCAGTTGTGAGGGACTTGGGCACCCAGGTTGATAGCAAACTGACTTTTGACCACCATATTGCCCCCATTGTACGGGAAGCTTTCTACATGGCCCCCATCTCAGTAGTAAGGGTATCTCATCTAGGGACAAGGTGGTCATAACATTCCTGTAGACTTCCCTTATAAGATTCATTATTGAGTACAATGCCCCTTTTGGCATGTACATCACAAAGCATATGCAGCAGCTGGAGAGACCACAGAGGTTCCTGACCAGGAGAATCCAGGGCCTCAAACATCTTCCCTACACAGATAGGCTGAAGGCCCTGTCCCTCTACTCAGTCTCATAGACTCCTCAGAGGTGACCTCTGTCTGGCATAGTAAGCAATCTCATACCCCGCCTTGATGTGACTGCTGCATATAAGCAAGTCAAGCTCCAGTCGGGTAACCCTGCGCGTGTGACCTCAAACTGATCTGTAACATCAATTGGGCTTGTTGGCGGGACAGATTTGTGTCCCAGAGACTCCCCCTTTTGTGGAATAGACTCCCTCTCCACATTTAGCAGAGTACCTCATTAACCATTTTTAAGCGCAACCTGGATAACTGGATGGGGAACAGAAAATACACCCTGGGATTCCACCTGTGTCCCTGCTGGACAGTGGCATAGGGTGCTGCCTTTTAGGAACATGGGCTAAATTCTTGGCTGGGCTTGTAAGGGCCTCAGGGCCAATAGCCTAGTAACTTCCTATAAAACCATTTTTTCCTGCAGAGAAATTATTTTATTTTTTCTGTCAGTGTTTTAAAATGCTTTTTACTGTGTATGAAAAGTGACTTTTAAAGACTATAAATTTTGGCTGATTATTGCTTGTTTTCTGCCAGGAAAGAGGTGCCATTTTCAGCTTGACCATGGAGCAAAATAATTGTCCTAAAACCAGTCATTCTTCCAGCCACAAAAAGCAAATGTCGAGCAAAGAACCTGTGCCACCACAGCAAGCTAACAGTTTGCCTCAGCTGCAGGTGAGTGACACTGTTGTGGCCAGTAGTTGTACCCCAGGCTACTCAACTTGTAATGTGGATCACTCTGGCATAGCGCCTACAGCCCCTGTGGATCAGGGTTAGACACTTTGTATGTGGCTGTTGAGGTCCCCTCAGTGGGCAAGGGAGAGAGACACTTGTCATTTCTGGTAGAGAGAACAGAGAAAACTTCCCTGTTTAGTCAGAATGTTATGCCCGTCCACGGAGAAGCTACTCTTGCTGTTAGTAACACTGTTGGCCCCATTTTCCTGTCAAAAAGATAAAGAAAAGTAAAATATGTATCTACTCCTCCTCAGATTTCCTTAGGAATAGTTTACCAGGTTTGCCTGTGTTTAATTCAAGCTATTGATCCTTTTTATAAAGTAGTTCCTGGTAAAAGAGATGGGGATCTGTCTTTCTTTGAAGAGTTTCAAGATTCTGAATCTGGGCACAAAATGAAGGGACATGTACAGGATTTTCTCCTCCTTTCTGATTCAGTCTCAGAGGAGAGCTGTTTTTGAATCTCCCTGTGGGGGAGTTGTATTTCTGTGAGACTATTTCAAGAATGTGTCAGTGTTTTCAGCAGAACACGGGGGGGGGGCTCTCAGTCCCTCAGAAAATACTGAGATCCTACATAAGGGATTCCCAGAACCTGCACCTATTCCTCCAGTTCTGTCAACTCTGGAGGATGTCTCTCACAACTTGTAATTTTCCTGATAGCCTTGCCTGCTGCCCCTAAAAGGGCAGGCAGATTGTATACACTTCCTCAGTCTTCTAAGTTTTTATGTACTCATCTCAAACCTGACCTAGCAGATACTACTTTAGTTAATCCTGTTACTGCTAAACATTTCATTTGAAGTAGTTGACTTCATTTGGTCTTCAACCTGTGGGTCTGTGGATCCGAATCCGATCTGAGACGGCTGCATCACTACCAACTGATCTGAGCTCCAAGTTCCTCCCCTTACCCATAATGTCCCCATGTCTCTTTCCTTCCCTCAGATCTCATTTGCTGCTGAAAAGCTACGCATCTTGGTCGCAGAGTTCCTAGCATTTTGTGGGTAAGTAGGCTGTTTTCTTGCAGAGTTAGTGTAGATTTTGTTTCTCTATCCTATCTTTACAACCTCCCCTACCTTCGCTTTGTCCGTTGGTTGTTAAAAAAAAAAAAAAAAAAGTTGTAGTTTTTCCCCTTGGCCTTCACACTCCCTTTTTTCTGTGAGCGAGTGTGTGTGTGAGTGCCTGTGTGTGCTTGTTTGTTCCTAGAATGGCTGAGACCCCCAAGCCAGTATTTAGGAAATGCACAGTGTGTGGCCATAAGCTCTTCCCAGCCAATGGCCACAATCTGTGCATAGTTTGTTTGGGTGCAGCCCATTTGCTCACCTCCTGTCCTATTTGTGCAGGCTTCAACCCACAGGCCCTTAAGAACAGGAGGGTGAAGCTAGTCATGAAGGGTTTACTTCCCTCATCGGTGATGGCTGTCCCCGCAACCTCTGCTTCGCCCACCTCCTCTACCGCCGCTTCCACTTCTTCTCCTTCTCCTTCCCAGACCTCTGGGACTCAAACTCCCACCATGAGGTCTGGGGAAGGAGACAAACATAGAAAGGATAAGACCAGGAAGCGGTCCCTGGACCGCTCGGCTCCGGTGGGGTCCCCTGCTAAGTCAAAGACCCTCCTAGGCCTAGTACTCTCCTGCTCCGATTGCCCAGGTTCTCTGCTGAGCCGGAGGTATCTGGGCCACCTTCTAAAGCTTCCCCTCATCAACACTCCCGGCGGTGTTGGTGGCTTCCTCTTCCCGATCCACCCATAGCCTTAGTGAGGCAGAGATGGACAGGATAATGCGGAGGTTCATCCGCACCCAGATCTAGATGGGAGTCTTGCCAGCAACTTCTCCCTCCAGAGCAGGGAGTTCACAGCCTTTTTTCATCCCTTTAGCTCCTTCTCCAATTCGACCGCCAGTCTTGGAGTCTTTGGATCCGAGGACTCTCAGGGTTGGGGGTTCGGCACCAACGGTAACTTGTACATCGATGCCGGCCATTGCATTGAGTGTGTCAGATCTGAGGGGGTACTGTTGGCTCTGAGTTTGTCAGAGCACCATCTCCCCCTTGGCATCTCGGCTCCTGCAGTCTTAGCTCCGACTCCCCCGTCGCATCTAAGGGGGTGCGGCTACTTTGCTCATTTCTCAGGATGTATGCTCCCTTTCGGCATTTGACGTGGTGGAGAGGGTTCTCCCTCATGCGTTGAGACCCCTAACCATCTCTTCCTTGGACTCTGCCCCGACTCCTGCAGCTCTGGGTACAGCACCGACCTTCCTGTCCTCTCAGGGACAGCTTGTGCTAGCTTTGGCTCAGGGAGCTCCCACTTGAGAGCAGCAAGAAGTTTGCGAATCCCCCCCCCCAGCGATTCCCACTGAGGAGGCTTCTTGCAAACAGACATGCAAAAGGAGGCACCTGAACTCCTCCCCAGAGTCCGTCATGGATGACACTGACTTGGAGGAAGGGGAAGGTTCCCCCAGGTCACCCCCCCCCCCGAGACATCATGGAACTTCTTAGTCAGAGGGGGGGGGTCCATCCAAAAACCAACTCCAGACGAGTTAGTGTTCCTAGAAGCATTCGGCACGGGCCCATCTATCTCCTGGGTGTCCCCTCCCGTGGACCTTTATAATATCTTGGGCATGGAAGGAGCCGGACACCGTGGATCCTATTCCCAAGCATCCAGACAAGATACTTAGTCCCCCACCAGACAGGACTAGCCTGGAGTAAGGGGTCCCCAGTAGACACTATCGTGGTGGCAGTCACCACTAAGAAAGAACTCTCGCAGAAGAGCTCTACGGTCCATCCTCCTGACCGGGAGTCGAAAACTATGGACCATTTGGGGAAGTGGTGTATGCTTCA
Source organism: Protopterus annectens (assembly GCF_019279795.1). Classification (NCBI taxonomy): domain Eukaryota; kingdom Metazoa; phylum Chordata; order Ceratodontiformes; family Protopteridae; genus Protopterus; species Protopterus annectens. Next base: position 257,733,880 of record NC_056743.1, read on the forward strand.
GCAACCTTTACTATTAGGGTGCTGAATTATATGGAGCATGTCATCTGACTACAGCGTGACCTAGTCAAGGAAGTCGCCGAGTCGCCCCTGGAGTCCATGTCAGCGGAGGGCAAGAAGACGTTCTCCATGCGTATGGCCACTCTGAAAGCAATAGCGAACATGTCCATGCACCTCCTTTCTCATACTATGGAAGAAACCGCCAGAGTGGCCGTTTCCGGTGTTGCCATGAGGCGCCACACCTGTCTCCGGCTTTGTCAATTTTCGTAACCCTTCAAGGCATCGTTCACAAATGCCCCCTATGATGGTTTTTCTCTGTTTGGGAAGTGTGTACGTGAGACGCTGGTCCAGAGTGAGAAGGATGGGAAGACACTGTCTGCCATCGGGATCCACTTCTCCATCCCTCAAAGATCCTTCTCTAGGAATCAGTGAAGGACAAAGAAGATGTGGTTCCAAAAATCTCAGTTCTCCCAGGACACTCAGGACTCATCTTCCCCCAAAGGCAGAGGGAATTATGATAGACGCCGGCCCAGAAACAGAGGGGATCTGAAAAATTTCGGGTCTCTAGAACCATTCTCAGACAGGCCCGTGCAGCAGCCCTGAGGGGCTGGCTGACTGCACATCTCTGGAGGCAGTCGGGGGTCAACTTTCACTACAACCAATGGAGTGGGAGCCGGTAACAACAGACCGTTGAGTGTTGCAAATCATATCCAGAGGTTATTCCATCCCATTTGTAGATCCACCTCTCCCACCAAAACACCTCCCAGACATTCCACCCGCGCAAAGGGAGGTAGCAGCAATAGAAATGGACAAGCTGCTAAGAAAGCGAGTCATCCAACCCATCCTCCCAGACCAATCTGGATTGGCTTTTATTCCAGGTTCTTTTTAGTGTCAAAGAAAATGGGGGACCTAAGACCCATTCTGGATCTTTACACGTTGAACCTGCCAGTAGCCAAGGAGAAATTCTGGATGGTTACCCTTCAGTCCATTCTGCTCTACCTGCAGGCAAAGGGTTGGATGTGTTCGATCAACCTCCAGGATGCATACTATCATATCAAGATGGACAGGTACGCCCACGGGTTTCTCTGCTTCTGGCTGGGGGCCAATCACTATCATTTGAGGGCCCTCCCTTTTGGTCTCACCACAGCCCCCAGGGTGTTCACCAAAGTGATGGCAGTTGTAGCGGCTCACCTAATACTTCAGGGAATTCAGGGCTTTTCCGTACCTTGATGATTGGCTCTTTGCTGCCCCCACCAAGCACCTGCTTTGCCAAACCAGGGACTATTTCCTTGTATTAGCAAACACTGACTGTGGGCATTACTATCAACCTCAGCCAGCAAATCGTTACTGACTCCAGTCCAGATGATAGACTTTATCGGAGCTCGGTTGGACACCATCCAAATGAAGGTTTACCTCACTCTGGAAAGGGTACACAATTTAAGATTTCATGTTTCTTACATATTTGAGGCTCATCTACCCTCAGCAGAGGCAGTTCTACAGGCTCTAGGTTCCATGTCAGCCACAGTCAATCTTCTACCCTTTGCACAACTACACATGCGAGTTCTCCAGTGGACACTAGCAGTTCAGTGGCCTCTACTAGACCTACCATTGTCCCATCCAGTCCGTATATCCCGGGCTTGCAGAGAATCTCTTCGCTGGTGGATTCTCTCCCCGGACCTTGTCAAGGGACATCCCTTTCTTTTGTCCCTTCCCAAAACCACAATGACTACGGATGCCTCTTAGCTAGGGTAGGGGACATTGCTCGGGAAGGACAGTCCAAGGCACGTGGTCCCCTTCTAAGACCAATTTGCATATCATCGTCCTGGAGATGAGGGTGGTTCTTCTAGTATTGCAGGTGGCAACGCAAATCCCGGGACGGTCCAACATCCTAGCAGACAGACTCAGCAGGACTATTCTGATGTCTTACGAGTGGTCTCTGAATCCTTTAGTAGCGGAACAGATCTTCCTCAAGTGGGATTCAGCCTTGCTGCAATCTCTTTGCATCTCCTTCCAATGAGAAGTGCAGCAAGTTCTTCACTCTGAACCACCCTCAAGGGGAAGCTCCCAGGGACACACTGGTTCATGCTTGGCCTCACGGTCTTGTCTATACCTACCCCTGTTACCTCTCATTCCGAAGTTTCTTCAGAAAGCTCACAGGCTGGGTAGCACAGTGATCCTCATTGCCCCATTCTGGCCTCACTAAGTCTGGTTCCTCTTTCTTTGGTCTCATCTGGTAGTTCCACCATGGGTCTTGGATCCAGTTCCAGATCTCATTTCTTATCCCTTGGGGATTCCTCATCCAGACCTGGACAGTCTGAAGCTCACCGCTTGACTGCTCCAGTTCCATTAATGATCAGGACTCCCGCTTTATCTTCTCCAGTTAAAACTGTTTTGGTGTCAGCTCACAAATCTTCCACCAGAAAAATATATCATAGCAAATGGAAACTGTTCTCCATAAGGGCTTCTCAATGGGACTTTGGATCCCTTTATGGCTCCGATCACAGCAGTTTTAGAATTTTTGGCAGGTATCTTTCATCAAGATGCTAGCTCTTCTGTTAAATTCCAACTGGCTGCCATCTCTAATTTCCATGTGGATAAAACATGGCTTTCCTAGCCTCTTCTAGGATTTGTAAGACCTTCCTCAAAGGTACCTTTCTTTTAAGACCCCTGGTAAAAGATCCTACACCTCCATGGGACCTCACCCTTGTTCTTCAGGCTCTAGTCTCCCCTCCCTTTGAGCCCACGGCATAAATAAACTCCCAGTATCTATCCTGAAGACTGCCTTTTTGGTGGCTATCACTTCTGCTAGGAGGGTGTCAGAACTTCAAGCTTTGTCCATCAAAGTTCCTTACATGATTTTCCATAAGGACAGGGTTTCCCTGCACACTAATCTGTCCTTTCTTCCCAAAGTGGCTTCCGAAACCAGTATCAACCAAACTGTCAATCTTCCTGTTTTCTTTACTAATTTCCAAAACGGGCAAATATAAACTACATTTGTTGGATGTACATAGGCAACTGAGATTTTATTTACACAGAATGAAATCCTTCCACAAATCTGATCAGTTGTTTATTATTCAAAGCCATTCTTAGGTAAACCGATTTCTAAAGTGACCATTGCTCGTTGGATTTCCCAGTGTATCATTCGAGCATATTCTGACAAAGGCATTTCCTCTCTGGGTAAGGTAAAGGCACATTCCATCAGGTCTATGGCCACTTCAGTGGCCTTTTGGTCCAGGGTGTCGCTGGGTATTTGCTGTGTGGCTACTTGGTCCTCATCTCATACCTTCATCTTATATTACAAATTAGACGTATCCAGGAGTAGGGCATCTTTTGGCTCTGCGGTGCTCCTTAATATCCTTCCATGAGGGCCACCCAGGTGTTAGTAGCTGGGGACTCTGTCCCACAGGTTGAAGACCAAATGAAGTCACCTTCTTCAGATAAAGAAGTTATTTACTTACCATAATGTTCCATCTGAGTAGTTGTACTTCATTTGTCTTCAGCCATCCCACCCCCTTCTTCCCCCTGACTTTGTCATTATTGTCATAACCTTGTATATAGGAGGTGAACAGGGTCTATATTACGTGATCGAACAGTGAAATGTTTGAACACATAATAATCGACCCCTAAATGTCGAACCATCGGAATGTCAACTGTTCAGTGGAGCTCTCCGTACAGTGTAGACATGGAAGTTGTCCATTGTCTGCACTGTAGTGCGATCTCGGAGTCGGTATATTTAAGTAGTGGGGGGTGCAGAGGGGCTTGCTCCCCTGCTTAGAGCGTTTTTATTTAATTTTTTTTTGCCATTCGACATTATGGCGTTTTGATATTTTGGGGTCGATTATTACGTTTTCGAACATTTCATTGTTCGATCATGTAATATAAATGCAGTTAACACTATAGTGGCTCTTGTTATGTTTGGCTTTTGGATATTGGGGTGCAATTAGTGGTAAGGTCTGATTGAGTCAGGTTTTTGTTTTGTTGAGCAGCAAACTCGATCTGATGGAAGGAGGGAGACTGGGGCATTATGGATAAGGGGAGGAGCTTGGTGCTCGGCGCTCAGAACAAATGCTAGTGATGCGGGCATCTCGGATCTGATTCGGATCCATAGACCCACAGGTTGAAGACATGGTGAAGGGAGTCCAAAAAGCGTTCAAGAGCCCCATCCAAAACCAAGGACAGTCCAACAAGTCAGAATGACTTTTTAAGGGACCTTGTTCCCTCCTCCCTCTGTGGCAGTCACTTTTCCCTTCCAGAAAGTCTGAGTCTCCGCTTTTCTCTTTGACAACAGATTGATCTGATGTCCTTTTCATTCTAACTCAATGATGAGTCTCAGAACTGTTATAGGATTCAACTTAGATGCTTTCCAAGACTTTAGGATCCAAGTCTCTACCTCCTTGTACCCACAATGCACCATACCTTCCTTAACTCTTCAGAGCTCAGTTGGCGAGTGTTGCTTCCACTAGACATGGTTCCAGTCTTGAGCTAATGGTGTTGGTCTTTTTGGTGATAAGTACAGTTATTCAGACAGATTTTTTATATATATATATATATATATATATATATATATATATATTTCTTGGATTTTTGGATTCTTCTTCATTTCTGCTCCCTCCCATTTGTTTCTCACAGGCGATAGGAACTTGAGTTTCTCTCAGCTTTCTCTTGTGCCACTGGCACTCTGCTGTTCTAGTTAAAAAAAAAAGTGTTTTTCTGTTTTTAAAACTTAGTTGGTATAGTTAAAATAGTTATTAGTTTTTTCTGTTGCCATTTTTGTGTGTGCACGCGCACGCACTCGTGCACCTGTTGTGGCTTCTGTCTGTTGTCATGTCTGAGAAACCAACAGGTTTCAAGAGATGCACTTCTTGTGGGCACAAGATCCCTAACTCTGATGCCCACAAGAAGTGCGTCTATTGTGTAAAACTAGGACATCTGGATGTGGAGTACATTTGTGCTGCCTTTAGTCCCCAAGCTTTGGCCGATTGCAGGAACAAGCTCATTTTAGAGGGTTTACTGCCTTCATCCTCCACTTCTGGGGCTCAACCCACCCTTAAACATGTTGGCTCCAAGCTGCCCCTCTCAGCTTCCTCAGGAGCATGGTCAGAAAAGACTTAGGGTCTCTGATCAGTCGACATCGGATTCAAGCACGTCCAGAAAGTTGTTGGATCCAAAAATCTCTTCAGATCAGTAGTCTGTGGCTCCAAGCATGTTGAAGCAGGTGTCTGATCTGAAGGCTCTGTCAGATCCATCTTACTGGGCTCAGAGCACATCTAAGTCAGCTATGGATCATAGGTCCCCTACAGGTCTGGAATGAATGATTGTGATCTTAGGCTCGCCCACTCCAGATGCCACCACCTCAAATCCCAAAGCTTTGGATCCAGTGGTTAGGAGCCTTACGCCAGCCTTCCAGGTGGAACCGGTATCCCCAGCTCTTCCATCTAAGGTCCGTCAAACTCCATCCAAATCAAGGCATGCTTCCTCGGCATCTTCCAAGTTTTTTTGAAGCCTCACTGAGGCCAATATGGACAGGCTGATGTGGAAAGTTCCGTGGTGCTGATCCAGATTGGGGGGGGGGGAGTCTTTCCATCTCCATTCCATCTCGGATCCAGGAGTCCTCCTTCTTTTACCTTGCAGACTCCTTTTCCAATCTGACTTCTGGTTTTGAAACCCCAGGAGCCTGGGTACCTGAGACTGTCTAATTTGAGGAAGCTTCCTTCTCCAACTCCAGCTATATCCCTGACCATCTCTGCTTCATTTTTATCAGATCAGTGCAGATACCAGAGCCTAGACATCAGCTCTGACTTTTTTGAATCCTTAGCTTCCCCTTGGGGCTTCAGCCTTCAACACTTCGGGTCTGGTTCTGTTGGGAGGCTTCAGATCCGTGGGTGGCCCTGCTTTTTCTCCTCTGATGACTAGGGCTCTGAGGGAGAGGGAGGAGTTCTCCCCAGATCTGTCTGCCTTCCGGGTTGCAGAAGGGGCTTTCTGTAGGATTAGAGTCATCTACTCACACCCAGGGTCTGTCCCATCCTTTACTGGATCTGAGCACTGAACCCATCACTCTTGCCCTAGGTCAGCATGTCCCGAGGAGCCTCCGAAGTCCCCCTTTCTTCCGATACCTCTTTGGAACACCCCACAGAGGAGGTCCCGCAAAAGAAAAAGTGTAAAAGGAGGCACATAGATTCCCCTATGGAGTTCTCTCATGGAGAGCACTGATTTCAGTAAGGGAGAAGGATCTCCCCTGTCACCACCTGACAATGTCGCTTTCAGAGACATTTTAGAACTCCTTGGGTAGAAAGGTGGCTGGTCCTCCCATCCTCCTCCTCCTGAGGAATCTGTGTTCCTGGAGCCATTTGGGTTGGGCCCATTTACGTCCTGGGGTGTCCCGTCCCCCCCCCCCCCGGCGGATGCCCTGATAGATTTAGTCTCCCACCGGGCCTGGAAGGAACCGGACACGGTCTAGCCTATCCCCAAGTGCCCCAATAAGATTCTTAGCCCACCTTCTGATCATCCACATTGGAGAAAAGGTATTCTAGTAGATGCTATTGTTGTTGCAGCAGCCACGAAGAAGGAGCTAGTCGAACAAAGCTCCACTGTCCTTCCACCAAACAAGGAGTCTCGGGTGATGGACAGGCATGGAAAGAGAGTTTATGTCTCAGCTACTTCTGCTTTGAGGTCATTAAACTATTTGTCACACTCATCCATTTGCAGAGATATCTGGCCAAGGAGCTAACCAGCTCTTTTGCCGAGACCATGTTAGAGAAGGACTTGAAGCTTTCTCCCCAACTGGCCACACTTTCCTCCCTTGCAAATTCCTCAATGTTGATTTTGCATACAGCGGAAGGCAACAAGGCATTCAGGGGTCTTCTGTCTTTACACCTAGATGCCTGGACAAATGTAACACAAGTCCTAGTTGCTAAGCATTATATCCAGAGGTTATTACATTCCCTTTTCCCTTTGTCCTCCAGGTCCTAGGAGGAAACTCCCCGATGTACGACCCAGTCAGAGGGATTACACTATTCAAGAAGTCCAAAAACTTGTAAGAAAAAGAGTTGTCCAAGAGGTCCCGACTGAACAGAGAGGATTCGGAACTTATTCTCACTTCTTTTTAGTACCAAAGAAAACAGGGGGTCTAAGACCTATTCTAGACCTCAGCAATCTGAATCAGTCCGTCAAGAAGTCAAAGTTCCGTATGGTTAAAGTCCAGTCCATTTTGCCTCTTCAGTGCAAGGACATTTGGATGTGTGCAGTGGATCTTCAGGACATGCACTATCACATCAAAATACACAGATACTACAAAAGGTTACCTGCACTTTCAACTTGGAGTCGATCACTACCAGTTTAGAGCACTGCCCTTAGGACTCACCACAGCCCACCCCCCACCCCCAAGTGTTTACCAAATGTTTGGCAGTGGTAACGGCTCACCTGAGACTAAAAGTATTTCAGGTGTTTCCCTATCTGGGTGATTGGCTCCTCACTGCACCAACAAGGCATCAACTGCTTCAGTCCAGAAATTGTCTAGTAAAGATCTTCACACATCTGGGCATCACAATAAATTTGGCAAAATCAAACTTGGTTCCTGTGCAGAGCCTAAATTTCATACTGACACAGGTGAACACAGTTACACAAGTGGCTTCCTTACTGAGGGATTCTGTAATGTCTCTAAGACAACAGGTTCAGGATTTATTGGATAGGCCTTCTCCGCCAGCAAAATTAATACTTCAGGTTGTGGGTTCAGTGGCAGCTACAATTGTTCTACTCCCATTAGTGAGGCTCTTTGAGAGTACTTCAATGGACAATAGCAGTTTAGTTGTCCATTGTATACCAAACACCTTCAATTCCTATAAAACTGTCTTCAATCTGTAGGAATCATCTGCAGTGGTGGATGCGATCAGATTACCTGTTTCCAGGCAGACCCTTTTCTCTCCCTGCCCTGATAGCCACAGTGACCACGGATGCTTCCCGATGTTGGGGGGGGGCAAGGCATGTGGTTATCCGCCGAGAGTGTCCTACAAATGACAGCAGTCCTTCTAATGTTGCAAGCCTTTCAAGGCATTCTCCCTCTTGGGACGATTGCAGTTCATACAGACAACGTCAGTAGTCTGGTACATCAACAAACAATGAAGAACCCGTTCATACCCATTGTGTAGGGAGGCCATGAGAATTTGGGAATGGGTAATACCTTCAGACCTCTTTTATAGTTGTAACACAAATTTGGGGGAAAAACAACGTCCTAGCAGACAGACTCAGCAGATCTATTCTGACTCCTCACAAGTGGTCCCTCAATCAGTCAGTGGCAAACAAGATTTTCGCCCAGTGGTGCCAACCTTCTTGCGACCTCTTTGCCTTTCCCCAGAACTTAAAGTGCAGTAATTATTTTTCTCATATCCCCCCAAAGGGGGAGTCACTATGGGATGCTCTAGTCCATGATTTGCCCCTGGATCTCCTTTATGCTTACCCTCCTCCTCTTCTGATCCCAAAATTCCTACAGAAAAGCCAACAGGTTGAAGAGCTCAGTAATCTTCACTGTCCCTCTCTTGCTTCCTCAGGTATGGTTCCCCTCTCTTTGGTCTCATCTGAAGTATCTGCTTTGGATACTAGGTCCCAGACAAGATCTCGTATCCCATCCATCAGACATCCAGCACCCCCAGTCTCCACACCCTAAGGTTGACCACATGGTTTCTCCACTTCCAGTAATTTTAAGAAAGTACAGGCTTGCCCCTTCAGTCTGCGATATAATCCTGGCCTCTCAAAAGACTTCCACCAAAAACGTCTACAACAGTAAGTAAGAGATTTTCTGTGTGGGCCTCTAAAGAGAATATTGACCCTTTCTCAGCTTCCACTTCAGCTATTCTCCTTTTTTGTAGTAATCTCTTTCAAGAAGGAGCCAGTTTCTTTACCATTAAGCTTCAACTGGCTCTCCCTTATCCAGTTTTCATGCTAGGAAGGGATCTTCCTCTCTTTTTTTTTTCTTCCAGGTCGTGCAAGGCTTTCGTGAAGGGCATTTTTCTTATTTGTCCCCCAATTAAAGACCCTTCTCCTCCTTGGGATCTCACATTAGTGCTGCAAGGACTTGCCCAGAAGCCCTTTGAACCTGTGGGTAGTTGTGACATTAAATTTCTCTCCTGGAAATCAATTTTGCTAGTAGCAATTACTTCTGCTAAGAGAGTATCAGAGCTTCAGGCCTGGTCATTGAAACCTCCTTACATCATTTTTCATAAATACAGTGTGCCATTAAGGACAAATCCCTCCTTTATGCCTATGGTAGCAACAGAATTCAGCATTAACCAATCAATTCAGTTGCCAGTCTTTTTCCCCAGTTTCTCAAACAAATTGAGAATATGTTTTGCACCTTCTAGATGTCCACAGGCAATTACGTTTTTATCTCCACAGGACATAAAAGTGTAGGAAATCTGATCAGCTATTTGTATCTTTCTCAGTAAACTGTTCAGGTCATGCAGTTTCTAAGATTACCTTAGTCAAATGGATTACGGATTGTATTTCCTTAATTTATTCACAAAAAGGTATTCCATTACTTCAACTACCTAAGGCTCATTCCACCCGAGCTATGGCTTCATCATCTGCTTCTCTTCAAGGACCTCAAGTTAATGAGATTTTTGCTGCAGCCAGCTGGTGTAATTATTTTGGATATTATTTCTAGGAGCAGGGCATCCTTTGGCTTGACCTTGTTCCCGCACATCATTCCTTGAGGGCCACTGCCGAGTTACATAGTTGGGGGACTCTGACCCATCAGTGAGGAAGAATGAAAAGGGCAGCATCAGATTTAAAGGTTATGTACTTACCATAACTCAGTATCTGTGTTGTCCATTTTTATTGTTCCTCACGTCCATTTCAGCCATCCCCCAGCCTTGTGCCTTTGAGAAGTTCATGGAGGAAATTCAGAACCCTTAGATTCTGGGTTTGAGCCTCAGTGCCTTTCTATTTTCCATATTATTCCTATCACCTGTTGAACTATAGGTCAGCAAACTTGATCTGGGAAGGTAGAGAAGGTGTGATGTATTATGGGAAGAGGGAGGACCTTGAGACTCAGAGCCTAAGTCTGGAAGAAGGGGCCAAGTCGGATCCAAGACCCACCAGTGAGGAAGAATGAAAATGGACAACACAGATACATAGTTATGCTAAGTACATAACTTTTAAGTCTGTGTTGTCCATCTTCATTCTTCCTCATGTCTCTCCCAGCCGTCCCCTGGCCTGGTGCCTTTGAGAAGTGCTTGGAAGAAATTCGGAACCCATGGGTTCCAGGTTTGAGCCTCAGATATTTTTCTTCTGTGTAGTATTGCTATAATCCTTTCAGTTATAGGGCAGCAAACTCCATCTAAGGAGTTGAGGAAGGTATGGTACATTATGGATAGAGGGAGGAGCTCCAGACTCAGATCCTAAAGTCTTGGAAAGTGGCTGAAATGGATCCGATACCGATCAGTGAGGAAGAATGAAAATGGACAACACAGATACCTAGTTATGGTAAATACATAATTTCTTAATTTCAGACAAATGGGTCCTGAAAATCATTCATCAAAGTTACAGATGGCAGTGAGAGGAAATCCTTCCTTTGCAGGGGGGTAATTCTTCAACTACTAGACCAGACTCCCCTATTTCCCCTCTTGTCCATCTAAACATGCTGACAGAGAGTGATAGAACCAGTTTCTGCTTCCCAGCCTGGGAAAGGTTTTTACTCAAGGATGTTTTTAGTGCCAAATAAATGTTTGGAGACCAGTTTCCTCAAACTTTTGTGATGGTTCCAAAGTTCAAAATGCTGTAACTTCCCAACCTGTTACTTTTTCGTCATTTAAGTTTTCTGGTAGCACCAGATTTAAAAGATGCATATCACATCCCTGTTCATCCGGACTTCAGGCATTTTTTAGGATTGTGTCTGGATTATATCTGCCTTATCTTTTGGGCAGACAACTGCACCAAGAGTGTTCATAAAGTGTCTAGCTCCAGATGTTTTTTGTAGTCAGTGTTGAAGTACTGATATTGGGTCTTCCTGCCTGGCAGAAGCCCACATCCAACCCATTTCCAGAGTATTTTCATCATCCCTATTCAACAAACGTCTATTGGCCGACACTTGGACAGCAGGGTATGAGGTTCATTTTTCACTAGAGTTCCTACAAATTTTAGATAAGTTGCCCATTAGGGAATTCTCTCTTCTGATTAATTTTCAGAAAAGTTAATAACTGCTTAAAGTATTGGTAGCAAATATTGCATAATGACTTTTTTTGTCTGTTTTGTTTGGGGCCTCAGCACAAAAATTCCAGTTGCCAGGATTGTGTTAGATTTACAGCTAAAAACCTTAAGCATGGGGCTGAAGTCCTCACTGCACACATGGAGTACTCAGACCCAGTTCCTGCCACTACTCGGCCTTCCTTGCTCTTACAGCTACTTTACCAGTGAAATGAAAAGACAAAAAGCCTAAATAAAATGACTCAACAGTTGATGCCAATCCTATCTCATCTGGGTCTAAGTCGACCAACTCTTATGATGAGCTTTTGTAGCCCCCAGTCCAAGCCCTCTGGCATGATACCTCTGAAAGCTGCCATGGCAGCATGCCACTTAGCTTGGCTATCTCCGATGTCTGCATCTGTTGGGTCTGAGGTCGCCCAGCAGCCTTCAGCTTTTGACATTCAAACATCTGATCTGAAGTTGTTTTCATTTGGTCTTCAACCTATGGGAGCCCAGATCCGGCACAGATCCAACTCAGCCGCTTACTCCAGCATCGGATCCAAGCTCCTCCCCTACCCATAATGCTCCTGTCTCCCTCCTCCCCTCAGATCTCATTTGCTGCTCATTAGAACAGCAGCGTGGTTCAGTTCAAAGCTCCATGAAACTGTAAGAAATTACATTTTGGTCTTTTCTCTATCCTTTTGCTTTGTGGGTATCCTTTCGTCTCATCTTTCCTTTATCCTACCATATCCTTGTGTGCTCATTGTCAGTTTAAAAAAATAAAAACTCTCTCTTCCATCTTTATTCCTGCCTTGTGGTGAATGAGTGTAGTGTGTTTGTGTTCCTGCTGCCATAGCTGAAACCCCAAGCTGGGCTTCAGGAAATGTGCAGAGTGTGACCATAAGCTTTCCTCTTCTGATGGCCACACTCTGAGTTGTCTGCATGGGTGTTTCTCACCTGGACTCCTGCTCAATCTGCACTGACTTCAACCCCTCACTTTGATTGACAGGAGGAACAAGTTGATTCTTAAGGGCCTTCTTCCTTCTGAGGCCTCTACTTCTTCCTCTTTCCTGGCTTCTAGGGCTCAAACTCCCACCAAGAAGTCCGGGGATGGGGAGAACGCCCGCTCCAAGGACCGGGATCGGCCTAGGAAGCGGTCCCCTGACCACTCATCCTCGGCTGAGCCACTGCCCAAGTCTTGGCCGGATTTGACTCGGGGCTCTCCTCTGCTTCAGTCACCTCGCTTTTCACCAGAGCTGGACACTTCAAAGGTTTCGTCCCCCCTCTCTGCCTCCCCTTGGTGCCACTCCAGGCCCGGGTCAGTGGCTTCTTCCATTCGGCCCTCTTGGAGCCCATCTGAAGCTGAGGTGGATAGGATGATGCGGAAGTTTATTCTTGCCCAGATTCAGTTGGGAGTTTTGCCTGCTCCTTCTCCCTCTGGGACTGGGAGCATGCAGTCCATTTTTCTCCCCATTACTCCTCCTCTGATCCAATCTCCGGTTTCAGAGTCATAGAGTCCGAGGTTTCCTGATGTTGAGGGGTCTGTGCCGGTGGTTCTAGGTACCTTGACGCTGACCGTTGCTCTGAATGGTTCAGCTCCGATGTATTTGGAGCTGACTGAATCTGAGCCATAGCCTTGGTGTAGGATCCGAGGGGATGGCATCGACTTCAAGGTTCTTGGAGTCGGGCCTTCCTCTGAGTTTTGGTACCAGAAGTTTTGGCTCCCTCCTCAGCACAGGGGGCGGCGGATCTGATCCTGGTCATGCCAGCTTTGGGGGTTCTTTCATCTTCTGCCTTCGATCTGGTGGAGAGGATCCTCTTGGCTCCTTTGAGATCCTTGACACTGTCATCCTTGGAGTCTGTCCTGGCTGCCTCTTTTTATGGGCCGGAGTCTGCCATCCTCCCCCCCCCTCAGGGACAGCTTGTTGCCACTATGCCCCAGGAGGGTTCCCCTGGGAACTCCCAGAGGTTTCAGAGTCCTCCCCTGAGGAGCCCCCTCGGAATCACACGTGCAAGAGGAGGTACTTGAACTCCCCGCCGGAGTCCCTCATGTTAGATACCGACTTGGAGGAAGGGGAAGGTTCCCCGCATTCAGCCCCAGAAGATGTCTCATTTGGAGACATCATGGAAGGCCTCCGGCAATGTGGAGGGTGGTCTACCCAAAAGCCCAACCTGGATGAGTCTGTGCTCTTGGAGACATTTGACACAGTACCCTCTACCTCCTGGGTGTCCCCACCTGTGAATCCTCTTGTGGATTTAATTTCATCTAGGGCATGGAAGTAACCAGCTATGGTTGAAGCCTATCCCCAAGCGCCCAGAGTACTCAGCGCTCCCTCAGATAGGCAGCATTGGTCGAAGGGATCCCTGGTTGATGCGGCCACCAAGAAAGAGCTCGCTCAGGATTGCTCTATGGTCCATTTGCAGGCAGGGAGTCTCAGACTATGGACCGTTTCAGGACGCTGGCTTACACTTCAGCTACGTTTGCCTTATGTGCGCTGAACTATATGGCACACATCATCAGACTTCAGCAGGACCTGGTCAAAGAGGTCACTGAGTCTGCCCCAGGGTCCATGTCAGCAGAGGAGAAAAAGGTGTTTTCCTCCCGTATGGGCCACCCTTCCCTCAATATCAAATACTTCCATGAGGCTCCTATCTCATGCTACAGAAGGTGCCTCTAGGACTGCCGGGACAGGCGTAGCAATCAGGCGTCACACCTGGCTCCCGGCTTTGTGCTTTCTTGTAGCCCTTCAAGGTTTCGTTCACATACGGCCCCATGACAGTTCCACTCTTTTTGGTAAGACTGATCGAGACACCTTAGTCCAGAGCAAAAAGGATGGGAAGACTTTGTCTGCCATCGGGATCCACTTCTCCACCAGCAGCGATCCTTCTCTAGGAATCAGTGTGGGGTGAAGATGATGTGGTCCTGGAAATCTTAAAGGTCTCCCAATGATCCTCAGGATTCACCTTCCCCCAGAGGCAGAGGGTGCCCAAGGAACCAAGGGTCTCGGGATCACTTCCAAGAAAGACCCCCGCAGTCCTGAAGGATTGCCTGACTGTTCATCTCTGGAGGCAGTCAGTGGACACCTATCTCTGCCCCCAACCACCCTATGAGTCCACCGAAGATCGTTGGGTTTTGCAGATAATATCCAGAAGATACTCAGATCCCCTTTCTTCAACCACCAGTCCCTCTAAAACACCTTCTGGACGTTCCACCCGCACAACAGGAATAGGCAGCCGTAGTAATTTTCAGGCTACTCAAAAAAACGAGTCATCCAACCCATTCCCCGCGACCAATCCAGATCAGGCATCTCTTTCAAGTTTTTAGTTCCAAAGAAAACAGGGGACTTTTGAGACCCATTGTGACTTTTTCAACTCTGAACCTGTTAGTTGCCAGGATGAAATTCTGGATGGTCACCCTTCAGTCCATTCTGCCCTTCCTGCAGATAAAAGACTGGATGTACTCGGTGGACCTCCAAGATGCGTACTGTCCATATCAAGATGAACAGGCACCCTCGGAGGTTCCTCCGCTTCTGGCTGAGAGCCAGTCATTTTCAGTTCAGAGCACTTCCCTTTGGGCTCACCACGACTCCTGGGTGTTCACCATAGTGATGGTAGTGGCGGCTCATCTGCGACTGCAGGAGTTTCAGGTCTTCCCCTACCTGGATGATTGTCTTCTTTCCGCTCCCACCAGACATCGACTGTATCAAGCAAGAGATGATGATCTCCAGACCTCTCATTACCTGGGCATAACCATAAATCTCAACTGGCACCAATGCAGATTCTTGATTTCATTGGGGCTCGCGTAGATACTATCCAGGGTAAGGTGTTTCTGCCTCCGGACAGACTATCACTTCGACATCATGTCAGTTATATTTTTCAAGTCAAACGTCCCCCAGCAGATTCAGCTCTTCTGGCACTGGGGTCCATGGCAGCCACGATCAGTTCCATTCCAACAGCACACCTTCATAAGAGAGTTCTTCAATGGACTTTGGCCATTCAGTGGTCCTTGGTTGAGCTTCCCTGATCTCATCTGGTTCGATTGTCACGTGTTTGCAAGGAGTCTCTTCTTTGGTGGCTTCAATCTCCGGATCTTCTTTAGGGTTGTCCGGTGGTTGTTCTCTCCCCTGCAGTCATGGTGACCACGGATGCCTCCTTGCTTGGGTGGGGGGACATTGAATGGGAAGGACAGTCCAAGGCATGTAGTCATCCCTGGAGACCAATCTGCACATAAGTGCCCTGGAGATGAGCTCGGTGCTTCTGGTGGTGTGAACTCTACATGCCTATCTTCCTCAGGGACCATTGCCACAGACGGACAATATGTCAGTAGTCTGGTGCATCAACATGCAGGTGGGGGATCAGATCTGATCCCCTTTGTCGCTAAGCCATGAGACTGTGGTAGTGGGCAATCTTCACCGGCCATTTTCTGGTGGCAACACACATTCCGGGGAGGTCCAGCATACTAGCGGACATGCTCAGCAGGGCCATTCTGATGCCCTATGAGTAGTCTCTGAATCCTTCAGTAGCGGAACAGATCTTTCTAAAGTGGGGTCAGCCTTGCTGCGATCTCTTCACCCTTCCTTCTAACATGAAGCGCAGAGGGTATTTTACTCTAAACCCCCATCCGGGGGAGACCCCAGAGATGCTATAGTTCATGCTTGGGCCTCCGGTCTACTGCATGCTTACCCTCCACTGCCAGTAATATCCAAGGTCATTCAGAAAGCTCAATGGCTGGGGAGCTCAGTCATCCTCATTGCCCCTTTCTGGTGTCGCCAAGTTTGGTTCCCCTTGCTGTGGTCTCACGCAGTGTGTCCACCTTGGATGCTAGATCCATTTCCGGACCTTATTGCACATTCTTTAGGGACCCCTCACCCAGCCTTTGTCAGCCTGAAGCTCACAGCTTGGCTGCTCCAGTTCTCTAAATAAAATCCAAGGTAGGAAGAACGCAAGACAAACCAAATAGCGTAACAAAATTTAATCACCGCTGCCCTAAGGCTTCTTCAGAATTCCGTATTCTGAATTGGATTTTATTTGGTGTTCTACGTACTGGATTATCGTTTACTTGTTGTTTTTTGCTCCAGTTCTCTCTTGATAGTTAGGAGTCATGGGCTGTCTTCTCCTGTTAAGAAGATTTTGGTAGCGGTTCATAAGTCTACCAGGAAGGTTTACTCAAGTAAATGGAAGCATTTCTCGATCTGGGTTTCTCAGAATGACTTGGATCCCTTCACTGTGCCAGTTCCGGACATTTTGGAGTTTCTGGCGGATATTTTTAATCAGGGTGTTAGCTTCTCTACTGTTAAGGTACAGTTGGTGGCGATTTCTGTACTACGGTGGTGGTGCTGCAGTAGCGTTGTCGCCTCACAGTTAGACGTTGCCCGTTCGATTCTCAGTTAGAGTATCTTCTGTGTGGCGATATGCGTGAATGGGTGTTCCTTAGTTGAAGGTTGTGCGTTAGGCCTGGCAAGCCATTATGTAAAACTCTACAGCCAATCATTAGCGGACCGGAGTTCCGCTGTGGCGACCCCTAACCGGATAAAGCCGAAAGACACAAACAAACATAGGTGAGTATTCAGCTTCTTTGACTTCGTCTAAGATTTGTAAGGCCTTTTTGAAAGGTTCTTTTCTCCTTAGGCCTCCAGTTAAGGACCCAATGCCCCCTTGGATTGTCACCTTGGTGCTGCAGGCTCTGTTTTCTCCCTTCTTTGAACCAGCTGCTACAATTGACTTTCAGTTTCTGTCTTGGAAGAGGGTCTTTTTGGTGGCTTTTATCTCAGCCAAGAGGGTTTCTGAGATCCAAGCCTTATCTGTCAAGCCTGCTTATATGGTGTTTTATAAAGATAGGGTGTCCCTACAAACTAATCCTTCCTTTCTCCCGAAGGTGGCATCAGAGTCTAATATTAACCAGGTCATCAATCTGCAAGTTTTCTTTCCAAATTTCCACAATAAGGGCGAGTACAAATTGCACTTGCTTGATGATCACAGACAGCTGCGTTTCTATTTGCATAGAACAAAATCCTCACGTACGTCTGATCAACTTTTCCTTTTCTAAACCCTTCTTGGGAAAGCCTGTCTCTAAAGTTACTATTGCTGGATGGATTTCTGAATGCATCTCATTTGCCTATCGAGTCAAAGGGTTATCTCCACCAGAACATGTCCGGGTGCATTCTGCCACATATGTTGCTAATTCTGCAGCCCTGTGGTCCAGGGTTTCTTTAGATGATATCTGCTCTGCAGCAACCCGGTCATCGCACATATTTATCTCCCATTATAAATTGGACCTTCTTTCCAGGGGCAGGGCATCCTATGGCTCAGCCGTGCTTTAGAACATCTTACCATGAGGACCTCCTAGGGTTTGTCAGCTAGGGACTCTGTCGCACAGTTTGAAGACCAAATGAAAACAACTTCTCCAGATACAAAAGTTATGTACTTACCATAACGTTCCATCTGAGTTGTTGCTTTTCATTTATCGTCAGCCTCGTTTCCCTCCTTCCCCCTTCCTTGTGAGGGCTGTGTAGTGGTCCGAACGGAAGAGTCATAGCACCTCTATTGTGGCTAGTCTTTTTCTCATTACGTTTTGTGGGTGATGCCAGATTTATAGGCATATGGTCTAGGTTGGGATGATGCTGTTCTGCAACAAACCCAATCTGAGAGGAGGAGAGAGATGGGCATTATGGGTAGGAGAGGAGCTTGGATCTGATGCTGGAGTATGTGGCCGAGTCTGAAACATCAGTTGTTCCTAAAATACACTTGTGAACAACACTCCAAATTTTTGGAAACCATGGCTGTTTTTTCTGCCACACTTGAAAGAGTGACAGCTTTGGTGGAAAGAAACTACCAAGCTGAATCCACCCACAGAGTTCTCTAATAGAGGCTGACCACACCCCATACCCAGAGTTCTGAAGTAGCCTGGGGACCACACTTAGGACCCATGAAGGTGCAAGGTGTCCAGACCCCAGAGCAAAGAAAAACTTCCAATAAACCAGGAGTTGCTATCAGTTTCTCTAGCTGTAAAAGCTTTTCATAGCAACCTGTCCCAGGAGCACTGCAAATTTGTACCATATTTATGTTGGACGTAAGCAACAGGGAACTCCTTCATACCACCTGTGCAGTCTAGCAATAAAAATTTGCCTCTGGGTACAACCATTGCAGTTGACAAATGAGCATCCTACATTCCAAGTCAGAGCAACACCTTGGCAGATTCTTTGAGCAGAGACATTCTAAACCCCAACAAATGGATACTAAAAAAGGGAGACCTTCCTAGATCTTCACCCATCAATGGGGACATCCCAGTATATACACCTGTTTCACTCTTACCAGAATAGACAACTTCAAAGTTCTACTTAAGAACACAACAGACAGGGACATGGAGAGGAAACACCTTTTCATTCAAGTGGACAGAACTCTTTCTTTATGCGTTCCCACCTTTCCCTGATTCCCAGGGTACTGATCTGTGTGAGTTCAGACAGGCCATGCATGACTATCGTAACTCCCTTCTGGCCAAGGCAATATTGGTTCTTTCTCCTCTTGACCCTCAAAGGGGGATGATGTTACATTCACCCTCAAGTGATAGACCACCTCACCCAGCTAAAGGTATCTGTCATTCATCCTCACCTGAGTACCCTCAAACCTAGCAACTTGGAGGATTAGTTTCTGACCCCAAATACTGCAGCCTGTTCTGTCCTGAGAGAGGCAAGAAGCCGAATACCAGAAAATCATACTTATCCAAATTGAAAAGGTTTTCTCTCTGGTGTGAAGCCAAAGACATTAACCCTTGAGTGGCCGACATAAACCTAGTGTTAGAATACCTGTCGAGACTACTTCAGCAGAGACTTTTTGTTCCAATGTTAAGGTACATGCTTCAGCTATGTCTTGTTATTTTACTTGCACCCTCCCTATCCACACCCCCCTGAAACTTTTCTTTAAGAGCATACATTTTAAACCCCCAAGAGAAACCCTGTCCCCACCTGAAATTTAAACTGTCTTGCCATCTTTTAAGCCAGCAGCATCTGCTCCCCTAACAAAGACTGACTTCTCGTAGACATCACTTCAGTCAGGCAAGTCTCAGAGCTACAGGCCCTGATGTGCAAGGATCCCTTCACTGTGTTCCATAGGGATGGGTAACACTTAGAACTAATCTCTCCTTTATGTCCAAGGTAGTGTCAGATCTCTCCATGAATCAAGCGGTTCATTTGCTAGTGCTCTTCCCTAACCCACAGAGTAAAGCTGAGCAAATCTTGCACTCCCTGGCTTTACACTGACAGATCAAATATTACTTGGACAGGACAAAGTTCCCTAATAGCAGACCCAACTAATGGTGGCATTTGCAGAAGGAAAAGAAGGCAGGTCAGTGTACTGACACCATCTGTAAATGGACAGCAAACTGTAACCTGCTATTATGCCCATCATGGCAAACAGTACCAACCCATCTCAAGGCCCATGCCACTAGGCACAGTGCAGCCACCACTATTTTAGAAGCTGCTCTTTGGACATCCTTCCACACTTTTACTAAGTATTACCATTTAGCCACTGTCTCCAGGGCTAGGACAGGATTTGCAACTGCCATTCTTCAAAACATTCTTTGCCAAGGCCCAGCGGACAACTTGACTTCAAACTAGTATCTTTAGGAGCACTCCCAATGACCAGTACTGAAACGTTGACTATTAAGAACATAATACAGTTGTCACATTTACCATTATTGTAGATGCTACAGTAGATCAATGTTGCAGTGCAAAAATCCCACCCTCCCTACCCTTCTGTCTGCTGCCCCTCCCCATGCCACGGGGGGGGGGGGGCATTTCAAATGGGAAGTTGTTCTTCACAATTATTTCCTAATTTTACTTTTAACACATTGTGGATACCTTTCCCTTTTCCTGTCCAAAAAAGTCTTTTGACACCTGGAAGTGTTGTACTCTCCTCAGACATCTAACTGCTGTTCATAGTCTAGAAAGACCTGAGTATGGCTCTGATGGATGCCCCTGTTTTATACCCTCATCTCCAAACATCAGCCAATGGACACCTTTTGGATAGATATGACAAAGACTCTTAAAATCAAGCCAGTTGCAGGCTTCTGCATGGCAGAAAGACCTAATTATCAGTACTGTAACATTGATCTACTCAAATGTCTACAATTATGTTAAGTGTGAAACAGCTGTACTGTATAGCTCATTGTAGGCTACAGGATATACACATTTTTACATATTTAGACAGCTTGCTTATCTTTTTCAAAGTGTCAGGAACCTTGTACTTGGGTGAAAGAGCTCTTACACAAGCTGGGATTATAAGTTTAACATTCAAAAGTCTTTTGTGACTCCTTCACCCAGGATTGTGTTCCTGGGGTGTCAGCTAGACATTTCAGTTCAAAGAGCTTTTCTTCCACAGGTAGAATAGATCTATCGATTAATTTCTAAGGTTTTTTGCTCAGACTACAGTCACTGCAAGGGAATATCTCAGCATTGTGGGTCTTGTGGCATCTATGATTCTCATGGTATTCTTGTCAAGACTCCACATGAGAAAGATACAGTGGTATCTGAAGTGTCTCTGGTCCCAGCACCCAACATCCTTTGTCTTTTCAAATCCCATTGCTGGACACAAATGTACTTTCTGTGGCTGCTGAGCTTTTTTTAATCCCTTTAGCAAAAAGGGTAAGGCTATGCAGGAATTAAGCATATTTTTGTTTCCCCTGTGCCCAAATTTCAAGAGGAATTACCCTGCTAACCCTGCCTTTGTCTGTAGTCAGTCTCGCTGTCCTCCCAAGGGTAAAAGGGTGCTGAAAAGGCTCCTCCTGCTAAGTCTACTCAGACTCCTACAGCTCGAAGTCTCTTTCCAGACAAACCAGGATGTCCTTCAAGAATGCAACTGCAGTTATAACATATGGGTTGTCCTGCTCAGGCAGCCCTCGGTCGCCAAATTCCAAAGTCTGGGTCGGTGTCGGCTGGTGTCCTCTCCGACGTCACCACGGCTGGAGTATAAAGGCATCGGCCGACGCCATCTTCTTCTGTCTTTCTTGCCGCCAAGAGTGCCCGAAGCAGAAGCAGTTCGCAAGTGCCGGTCGGTCAGCTCCTGTGTTTTCAGTACCAAGTCATCTGTGCTAAGCACCCGTTGGGAACATTTATTCTTGCCTCAGCTGATGTCAGAACAAATTGAGAAAGTTAATAATTGTTTGTCTTGTGGTAAACAAATACCTCATAAGGACTTCCATTCTCTGCCTTCCTTGCCTGGGCCCAGACCATGACGCCTCGGCCTGTGCTGCCTGTGCCTGCTTTAATAAGCGCACTCTCAGGCGCCGGGCAGAATCGCCGAGGACTTTTTGGTGAATCCTTTGATATCATGCCGTCGGATCAACCGACTACCCAATCTGCTAAAAACGCAAGGACCGACCAACATCCTCGGCCCGCGCCCACTACCGATGCTACTCCCAAACCCTCTGCTAGTGCTCGGTTCCTTCGGAAGTGGTAAATCACCGCCCAGGCCGACAACACAGTTGCTAACACGACCTTCTGTCTCTGAGATCTCTCCGGTGCCGGTTGTTGATTTTCCTCCGGAAACCAAGTTCTGGATCTACCCGACACCATTTCTGTGGACAAGGTTACGCCTGCACGTGGGGCTGCTAGGCCTCCCTGTATCCATGTCCATCAAGGCCTTTGCACCTGCTAAGGCTGCCAGTTAGGCCAAGGCCCATCCTAGACCTACTGCCCAGGCCCTTCTTCTGATAAGCAAATCATGTCTCTGGCTGCTGATCTTATTTCCCTTATCAGGGGTCTCAGCCTCATCCGAGAGGGTTCCCAGCCACCTGCAGAGAAAAGGCCCAGAACTGAGCAGGCGGATGACCTCTTCTCGGATGAAGCCTCTGGGGATTCTGAACATTCTGATACCCATGAAGAATCCTTCCAGGCCTACGAGGACTCTGATGCTGAGAATCAATTCCCTCCTCCCTCCAGAGGATTTCTCATTTGGTGAAGTCCTGCATTCCATGAGGGAACATTTTCAGTGGCAGGGTCAGGAATTCTCTGACCTCCAGGAAAAGGCTTCACCTTCCTCAAGCTTCCCCAGCACAGGCCTTTAGCTATTCCACCTGTTATGGATGTTTTGGATGATGTTTTCTCTGACTCCAGTGCTAACCCCGATTCTCTTCCTCCGGCTCCTGTCAAGCCAGACAGATATTATAGGGTCCCTGACACCCACAAGCACCTTTAAGGCCCACTCTGTGGATCTAGAAACTATTTCACAGGGCCCTAAGGGAGTGGCTACCTCCTCTGCCAAAAACCCACTGCCAGCAGACAGGGAAGCAAGGTCCCTGGAGAGATGGGGTAAAAAGTATATACTTCTACCACCCTGGCCATCACGTCACTAAATTCCCTTTTTCACATGTTTCAGTACCAGGATTTTCTCCTGGATGATCTACAGAAAAAGTTAGCCTCCTGAGCCTATCGATAAAAAGGCATTGCAGGATCATATCGTAACACTCAAGCAGGTTAATAACCATTTTCTTCAGTGTGGTTATGATGCACTGGAAGCTTCATGTAGGGCAGCTATGACTGGGGCTGTGATACGAGACATGCTTGGTTAAAGGATCAGTCTTTGCCTGACCATGTTAAAGTAAAGTTACTTGATGCACCTTTGGAAAAACAGAAGCTTTTTGCGTTAATGCACAAGATGTATTGAAATCCATAGAGGAAAAGCAAAGTCAGTACAGACAGTCAAGGATTTCCTTCAGGTTCAGCCACCCAGATTCAGCAGAAACTGGCCCTCAAAGAATTGGTCCTTCCCAGGCTCTGACAAGTTTCAAAGGGGAAAAAGCAGACGTGCCGAGGTAGAGGGCAATACCGAGGTTCTTACAGGGGACGCCAATGGCAACCTCCAAATCAAAGAAGTGGTACAGACAGTTCAGCTGCACCACAAGGACAATCACAATGACTTGACTTTCATTCCGCCTACAAAGGTTCAAAGAGAAGCACCCTTTGGAAAATTATCCTTATTCTCACAAAACTGGCATATTTTAACCAAGGACAACTGGATTCTGGATTTGATAGACAAAGGTTACAGATTCCACTTCCACATTACCAATAAGACAAGGCATGCCAAACCTGCCACATCATCAAAGGGCAGAGGCACTCTCTCAAGTTTCAAGCTGTTAAGTATAAAGCAATAGAAAGGGTTCCTCCTCAGGAGCAGGGCCAGAGATTTTATTCAAGGCTGTTCCTTGTTCCAAGAAAAGAAAACAAATGGAGACCCATACTGGACTTGTCATCTCTAAACACTTTTCTCATAGTGCCAGTTCAAAATTCTGACGTTGCAGCAACTCCTTCCCATGCTGGGCAAGGGGTCTTGGCTGGTCACTCTGGACCTCAAGGAGGCATACCTGCATGTCCCTATCAGACAAAGCTGCAGAAGATACCTCAGATTTCTTGCAGGGACAGAGCATTATCAATTCTCAGCATTGCCGCTTTGGCTTATCTACTGCGCCCAGAGTGTTCAATGTAAATGCCTGGCATCAGTAGTGGCACACTGCAGACTGCAGGGGATTCAAATATACCCCTACTTGGATGACTGCCTCATACAAGCAGACAACAAACAACCCTTAAAAGAAAATTTGGACTATGTCATGCATCTACTGCAGGCCTTGGGATACACGGTCAACATTCAGAAGTCAAAACTACTGCCATCCCAACAGATTATATTCTTAGGAGCCAAACTGGACACAGAAAACCAAATGGCCTACCTCACAGAGGAAAAACAGCAGCATTTACCAGAGTACTTCAAAGGCCTAGCAAAACTCTCCCAGCTGAATGCAAGGAAAATCCTGCAGGCCCTGGGGTTCATGGCATCTTGCATCCTTCTGATACCTTTGGCAAGACTTCATATGAGAAAGCTGCAATGGTATTTAAAAAACTTATGGTCTCAACACAGCCAAAGCCTAGAGGACATAATCCCGCTTATTCCATGTCTGCAAAAAGAATTTTTATGGTGGGCTCAAGCCTGTCAGCAAAACATAGGCATGTCTTTCAACAGACCTCAAGCAGGCCAAATGATTACAACAGACGCCTCAGACCATGGATGGGGGGCGCACATGGAGGACAGATGCATTCAAGGGCATTGGACCCCAAAGGAAAGGCATCTGCACATAAACCGAAAGGAAATGTTGGCAGTGATACATGCAATCGAGACTTTCGAAAAATCACTACAACAAGGGCATTTACTGATAAGGACGGACAACACCACTGTCATGTGGTACATAAACAAGCAGGGAGGCACTCATTCTTATCCCCTCTGCAGATAACAATGCTTCTCTGGGAAAAGTCCCTGAGCCTGAAGGTACATTTACAATCCCAGTTTGTACCAGGCAAGGACAATGTACTGGCGGACAACCTGAGCAGAAATTTCATGGATCCACACGAATGGATGCTGCATCCTCACATTTTCCTTCAACTGACAAAGACATGGGAAGACCGATGTAGATCTTTTCGCCTCCCACTTAAATCATCACCTGAAAAAGTTCTGCACAAGGACTCGCCATCCTCTAGCCTGGAAGACGGATGCTGTCTCCTTCAGCTGGAATTCTCTAAAAAAATTATGCATTCCCTCCTCTGCCTCTGCTGACCAAGGTGATACTGAAGATCAAAGCAGAACAACCAACAGGTATTTTGATAGCTTGAGACTGGCCAAGGCAGCACTGGTACCCATTGCTATTGACCATAACTCGGACCAAACCATGGCCTCTGACCCTATGGCCTCTGCTCCTAACACAACACAATTACAGGACTGTACATCAAGACCTGAAATCATTACATCTGGCAGCCTGGAGGCTAACATGATCTCTCCTACTAACTCTCTATCAAAATCGGTTCAAGAAATCCTTCTGGAAGCACGCAGGCCTTCCACAAGAAAAACATATTCAGCCAAATGGAAGAGATTCAGCATCTGAATGCCAACAGGGTCAGGACACAGCAATAGCTAGTATACCTCAAATTTTAGAATACTTGGCAGAACTACTTCATACTGGACTTTCATACCCTTCAATAAAAATTCATGCCTCAGCAATCTCAGCAAAATACAACTGTGACCCTCCAGTGTTTTCTCATCCATTGCTAAGACAGTTTCTGAGAGGAATAAAGAATATCAAACCTCCCAGAAAACAGCCAGTACCTGCATGGGACCTCAATTATGTGTTGGAAAAACTAACTCTTCCTCCATTTGAGCCAGCAGCAAGTTCAGAAAATGCAATTTCTTTCATGGAAGACGGCCTTCTTATTGGCAGTCACATCTGCAAGAAGAGTTTCGGAGATACAGGCACTCATGGCAGTGCCCCCTTCCTCACTTTTCATCAAGACAGAGTTTCTCTAAGAACCAATCCTACATTCATGCCCAAAGTTATTTCCAGGGTGTCTCTAAATCAAGCTATTCACCTGCCTGCATTCTTCCCCAATCCTCAAAATAGGGGGGAAAGCTACTGCATACTTTGGACATACACAGACAGACAACTACGTTGCTACTTGGACAGAACTAAGGCCACCAGAAAGTCTGACCAACTGTAGCCTATGCTGCTGGAGTGCAAGGAAAAGCAATCTCCAAACAAACAATTTCAAAATGGATTGGACATTGCATAAGATTCTGCTATTCTTTCCATGGAAAAGGTGTGCCAGCCAATATTAGGCCACATTCCACAAGAGCTATGGCCACTTCCACAGCTTTCCTAAGAGGAGTGGCAACAAAAGGACATTTTTGAGGCTGCTACATGGAGCTCGTGCATACATTTACCAAGCACTACAACCTGCCCTTATATTTCCAGATCCCGAGCAGGCTTTGCTTCGCAGTCCTGCAGGGATTTTAGCTACACCATCCTTATCTTAGTTCCATCCACCCCAGCTTGGCTATGGTATTCAACCTATATGTTATGACTGCAGTTGCATTCTTGAAGGACATAGTACGTTTTGTACCTACCATAAATGTAGATGTCCGATAGATATGCAACTGCAGTCGGATTTTCCTCCCTCCTACCCTCTGTATCCTTCTTTTGGGTCCCTACCCCTTTTCCCGTTAACTGGGGGTATTCTTATGGTGTATCTGTTTATTACTGTTGTGCATATTTGGGATTATTTTTATCCATTCACCAAATTTAGCCTTCCTAGGGGGGCACATGGCATCTGGGGCAAGAAACACTGAAAGAAGATGGCGGCCGATGCCTTTATACTCCAGCCGTGGTGGACGCCGGAGAGGAGGCAACACCACCCGACGCCAGACCCAGACTTTGGAACTCGGCCGACCGAGGGCTACCTGAGGCAGGACAACCCATATGTTATGATTGCAGTTGCATATCTATCGACATCTACATTTATGGTAGGTACAAAACTGTACTTTCTGTCTGACTGTCGCCTTCCCTACCTCCTCAGCCAAGTTACTCTTCCTTGTCCTTTCCAAATTGGTAACAGATCACGGGTCTCGAGTTCTATCCGTCAGTTGTCTGGTATTACATGGTTTGGAAATCCCTTTCCCCCTTTTGTGCATTCCTCAATCTCCTCAGTAGCAGCTGCCCTTTTTTTCCTGATGTTCTTCAGCCTTTTGTCTCAGGGAACCATCCAGCAATTTCAACTCCTCAAAAGGGGAAGGGGCCTTATTCCAGAATGTTTCTGGTTCCCAGGAAAAAAGGCACCTGGAGATCCATTCTGGATCTGTCCCAGCTCAACACCTTGCTGAAGGTTCCTTCCTTTTGAATGTTATCCCTTCAAACCTCGTTTCCTCCTCCTCTTCCTCAGGCTTTCCTAGTCTCTTTCGATGTCAAGAATGCTCATCTCCATATTCCTATTCATCCTTTTCAGGAAATGTTTACATTTCTCTAATGCTTGCTTGCATTTTCAGATTTCTGCTTTGCCCTTTGGTTTCTCTACTGCCCCAACGGTCTTCACTATACTATTTACCTTTTGCAAAGACTAGGTTTTACAGTGAACTTCCAAAAATCGCTTTATGACCTCCTCAGGAGCATGTTTTTTCAGATGCAGGCTCCAGACCATTCTTAATTCTGGCATCCCTGTGTCCTCCCAAGGCTTTGACTCTGATTGCATTCTTTCACTTCCTTCTTCCTCTGGCCTCCATTACAGTTACTTGAAAATCTTAGCCATCCTTACATCATTTTCATAAATACAGTGTGCCATGGGACAAATCCCTCCTTTATGCCTATGGTAGCAACAGAATTCAGCATTAACCAATCAATTCAGTTGCCAGTCTTTTTCCCCAGTTTCTCAAACAAATTGAGAATATGTTTTGCACCTTCTAGATGTCCACAGGCAATTACGTTTTATCTCCACAGGACATAAAAGTGTAGGAAATCTGATCAGCTATTTGTATCTTTCTCAGTAAACTGTTCAGGTCATGCAGTTTCTAAGATTACCTTAGTCAAATGGATTCTGGATTGTATTTCCTTAATTTATTCACAAAAAGGTATTCCATTACTTCAACTACCTAAGGCTCATTCCACCCGAGCTATGGCTTCATCATCTGCTTCTCTTCAAGGACCTCAGTTAATGAGATTTTTGCTGCAGCCAGCTGGTGTAATTATTTTGGATATTATTTCTAGGAGCAGGGCATCCTTTGGCTTGACCTTGTTCCCGCACATCATTCCTTGAGGGCCACTGCCGAGTTACATAGTTGGGGGACTCTGACCCATCAGTGAGGAAGAATGAAAAGGGCAGCATCAGATTTAAAGGTTATGTACTTACCATAACTCAGTATCTGTGTTGTCCATTTTTATTGTTCCTCACGTCCATTTCAGCCATCCCCCAGCCTTGTGCCTTTGAGAAGTTCATGGAAGAAATTCAGAACCCTTAGATTCTGGGTTTGAGCCTCAGTGCCTTTCTATTTTCCATATTATTCCTATCACCTGTTGAACTATAGGTCAGCAAACTTGATCTGGGAAGGTAGAGAAGGTGTGATGTATTATGGGAAGAGGGAGGACCTTGAGACTCAGAGCCTAAGTCTGGAAGAAGGGGCCAAGTCGGATCCAAGACCCACCAGTGAGGAAGAATGAAAATGGACAACACAGATACATAGTTATGCTAAGTACATAACTTTTAAGTCTGTGTTGTCCATCTTCATTCTTCCTCATGTCTCTCCCAGCCGTCCCCTGGCCTGGTGCCTTTGTGAAGTGCTTGGAAGAAATTGAACCCATGGGTTCCAGGTTTGAGCCTCAGATATTTTTCTTCTGTGTAGTATTGCTATAATCCTTTCAGTTATAGGGCAGCAAACTCCATCTAAGGAGTTGAGGAAGGTATGGTACATTATGGATAGAGGGAGGAGCTCCAGACTCAGATCCTAAAGTCTTGGAAAGTGGCTGAAAT
Source organism: Protopterus annectens (assembly GCF_019279795.1). Taxonomy (NCBI): domain Eukaryota; kingdom Metazoa; phylum Chordata; order Ceratodontiformes; family Protopteridae; genus Protopterus; species Protopterus annectens. The sequence goes on from NC_056743.1 coordinate 257,762,376, forward strand.
GGATCCGATACCGATCAGTGAGGAAGAATGAAAATGGACAACACAGATACCTAGTTATGGTAAATACATAATTTCTTAATTTCAGACAAATGGGTCCTGAAAATCATTCATCAAAGTTACAGATGGCAGTGAGAGGAAATCCTTCCTTTGCAGGGGGGTAATTCTTCAACTACTAGACCAGACTCCCCTATTTCCCCTCTTGTCCATCTAAACATGCTGACAGAGAGTGATAGAACCAGTTTCTGCTTCCCAGCCTGGGAAAGGTTTTTACTCAAGGATGTTTTTAGTGCCAAATAAATGTTTGGAGACCAGTTTCCTCAAACTTTTGTGATGGTTCCAAAGTTCAAAATGCTGTAACTTCCCAACCTGTTACTTTTTCGTCATTTAAGTTTTCTGGTAGCACCAGATTTAAAAGATGCATATCACATCCCTGTTCATCCGGACTTCAGGCATTTTTTAGGATTGTGTCTGGATTATATCTGCCTTATCTTTTGGGCAGACAACTGCACCAAGAGTGTTCATAAAGTGTCTAGCTCCAGATGTTTTTTGTAGTCAGTGTTGAAGTACTGATATTGGGTCTTCCTGCCTGGCAGAAGCCCACATCCAACCCATTTCCAGAGTATTTTCATCATCCCTATTCAACAAACGTCTATTGGCCGACACTTGGACAGCAGGGTATGAGGTTCATTTTTCACTAGAGTTCCTACAAATTTTAGATAAGTTGCCCATTAGGGAATTCTCTCTTCTGATTAATTTTCAGAAAAGTTAATAACTGCTTAAAGTATTGGTAGCAAATATTGCATAATGACTTTTTTTGTCTGTTTTGTTTGGGGCCTCAGCACAAAATTTCCAGTTGCCAGGATTGTGTTAGATTTACAGCTAAAAACCTTAAGCATGGGGCTGAAGTCCTCACTGCACACATGGAGTACTCAGACCCAGTTCCTGCCACTACTCGGCCTTCCTTGCTCTTACAGCTACTTTACCAGTGAAATGAAAAGACAAAAAGCCTAAATAAAATGACTCAACAGTTGATGCCAATCCTATCTCATCTGGGTCTAAGTCGACCAACTCTTATGATGAGCTTTTGTAGCCCCCAGTCCAAGCCCTCTGGCATGATACCTCTGAAAGCTGCCATGGCAGCATGCCACTTAGCTTGGCTATCTCCGATGTCTGCATCTGTTGGGTCTGAGGTCGCCCAGCAGCCTTCAGCTTTTGACATTCAAACATCTGATCTGAAGTTGTTTTCATTTGGTCTTCAACCTATGGGAGCCCAGATCCGGCACAGATCCAACTCAGCCGCTTACTCCAGCATCGGATCCAAGCTCCTCCCCTACCCATAATGCCCCTGTCTCCCTCCTCCCCTCAGATCTCATTTGCTGCTCATTAGAACAGCAGCGTGGTTCAGTTCAAAGCTCCATGAAACTGTAAGAAATTACATTTTTGGTCTTTTTCTCTATCCTTTTGCTTTGTGGGTATCCTTTCGTCTCATCTTTCCTTTATCCTACCATATCCTTGTGTGCTCATTGTCAGTTTAAAAAAAAATAAAAAACTCTCTCTTCCATCTTTATTCCTGCCTTGTGGTGAATGAGTGTAGTGTGTTTGTGTTCCTGCTGCCATAGCTGAAACCCCCAAGCTGGGCTTCAGGAAATGTGCAGAGTGTGACCATAAGCTTTCCTCTTCTGATGGCCACACTCTGAGTTGTCTGCATGGGTGTTTCTCACCTGGACTCCTGCTCAATCTGCACTGACTTCAACCCCCTCACTTTGATTGACAGGAGGAACAAGTTGATTCTTAAGGGCCTTCTTCCTTCTGAGGCCTCTACTTCTTCCTCTTTCCTGGCTTCTAGGGCTCAAACTCCCACCAAGAAGTCCGGGGATGGGGAGAACGCCCGCTCCAAGGACCGGGATCGGCCTAGGAAGCGGTCCCCTGACCACTCATCCTCGGCTGAGCCACTGCCCAAGTCTTGGCCGGATTTGACTCGGGGCTCTCCTCTGCTTCAGTCACCTCGCTTTTCACCAGAGCTGGACACTTCAAAGGTTTCGTCCCCCCTCTCTGCCTCCCCTTGGTGCCACTCCAGGCCCGGGTCAGTGGCTTCTTCCATTCGGCCCTCTTGGAGCCCATCTGAAGCTGAGGTGGATAGGATGATGCGGAAGTTTATTCTTGCCCAGATTCAGTTGGGAGTTTTGCCTGCTCCGTCTCCCTCTGGGACTGGGAGCATGCAGTCCATTTTTCTCCCCATTACTCCTCCTCTGATCAATCTCGGTTTCAGAGTCATAGAGTCGAGGTTTCCTGATGTTGAGGGGTCTGTGCCGGTGGTTCTAGGTACCTTGACGCTGACCGTTGCTCTGAATGGTTCAGCTCCGATGTATTTGGAGCTGACTGAATCTGAGCCATAGCCTTGGTGTAGGATCGAGGGATGGCATCGACTTCAAGGTTCTTGGAGTCGGGCCTTCCTCTGAGTTTTGGTACCAGAAGTTTTGGCTCCCTCCTCAGCACAGGGGCGGATCTGATCCTGGTCATGCCAGCTTTGGGGGTTCTTTCATCTTCTGCCTTCGATCTGGTGGAGAGGATCCTCTTGGCTCCTTTGAGATCCTTGACACTGTCATCCTTGGAGTCTGTCCTGGCTGCCTCTTTTTATGGGCCGGAGTCTGCCATCCTCCCCCCCCCTCAGGGACAGCTTGTTGCCACTATGCCCCAGGAGGGTTCCCCTGGGAACTCCCAGAGGTTTCAGAGTCCTCCCCTGAGGAGCCCCCTCGGAATCACACGTGCAAGAGGAGGTACTTGAACTCCCCGCCGGAGTCCCTCATGTTAGATACCGACTTGGAGGAAGGGGAAGGTTCCCCGCATTCAGCCCCAGAAGATGTCTCATTTGGAGACATCATGGAAATCCTGCGTCAATGTGGAGGGTGGTCTACCCAAAAGCCCAACCTGGATGAGTCTGTGCTCTTGGAGACATTTGACACAGTACCCTCTACCTCCTGGGTGTCCCCACCTGTGAATCCTCTTGTGGATTTAATTTCATCTAGGGCATGGAAGTAACCAGCTATGGTTGAAGCCTATCCCCAAGCGCCCAGAGTACTCAGCGCTCCCTCAGATAGGCAGCATTGGTCGAAGGGATCCCTGGTTGATGCGGCCACCAAGAAAGAGCTCGCTCAGGATTGCTCTATGGTCCATTTGCAGGCAGGGAGTCTCAGACTATGGACCGTTTCAGGACGCTGGCTTACACTTCAGCTACGTTTGCCTTATGTGCGCTGAACTATATGGCACACATCATCAGACTTCAGCAGGACCTGGTCAAAGAGGTCACTGAGTCTGCCCCAGGGTCCATGTCAGCAGAGGAGAAAAAGGTGTTTTCCTCCCGTATGGGCCACCCTTCCCTCAATATCAAATACTTCCATGAGGCTCCTATCTCATGCTACAGAAGGTGCCTCTAGGACTGCCGGGACAGGCGTAGCAATCAGGCGTCACACCTGGCTCCCGGCTTTGTGCTTTCTTGTAGCCCTTCAAGGTTTCGTTCACATACGGCCCCATGACAGTTCCACTCTTTTTGGTAAGACTGATCGAGACACCTTAGTCCAGAGCAAGAAGGATGGGAAGACTTTGTCTGCCATCGGGATCCACTTCTCCACCAGCAGCGATCCTTCTCTAGGAATCAGTGTGGGGTGAAGATGATGTGGTCCTGGAAATCTTAAAGGTCTCCCAATGATCCTCAGGATTCACCTTCCCCCAGAGGCAGAGGGTGCCCAAGGAACCAAGGGTCTCGGGATCACTTCCAAGAAAGACCCCCGCAGTCCTGAAGGATTGCCTGACTGTTCATCTCTGGAGGCAGTCAGTGGACACCTATCTCTGCCCCCAACCACCCTATGAGTCCACCGAAGATCGTTGGGTTTTGCAGATAATATCCAGAAGATACTCAGATCCCCTTTCTTCAACCACCAGTCCCTCTAAAACACCTTCTGGACGTTCCACCCGCACAACAGGAATAGGCAGCCGTAGTAATTTTCAGGCTACTCAAAAAAACGAGTCATCCAACCCATTCCCCGAGACCAATCCAGATCAGGCATCTCTTTCAAGTTTTTAGTTCCAAAGAAAACAGGGGACTTTTGAGACCCATTGTGACTTTTTCAACTCTGAACCTGTTAGTTGCCAGGATGAAATTCTGGATGGTCACCCTTCAGTCCATTCTGGCCTTCCTGCAGATAAAAGACTGGATGTACTCGGTGGACCTCCAAGATGCGTACTGTCCATATCAAGATGAACAAGCACCCTCGGAGGTTCCTCCGCTTCTGGCTGGGAGCCAGTCATTTTCAGTTCAGAGCACTTCCCTTTGGGCTCACCACGACTCCTGGGTGTTCACCATAGTGATGGTAGTGGCGGCTCATCTGCGACTGCAGGAGTTTCAGGTCTTCCCCTACCTGGATGATTGTCTTCTTTCCGCTCCCACCAGACATCGACTGTATCAAGCAAGAGATGATGATCTCCAGACCTCTCATTACCTTGGCATAACCATAAATCTCAACTGGCACCAATGCAGATTCTTGATTTCATTGGGGCTCGCGTAGATACTATCCAGGGTAAGGTGTTTCTGCCTCCGGACAGACTATCACTTCGACATCATGTCAGTTATATTTTTCAAGTCAAACGTCCCCCAGCAGATTCAGCTCTTCTGGCACTGGGGTCCATGGCAGCCACGATCAGTTCCATTCCAACAGCACACCTTCATAAGAGAGTTCTTCAATGGACTTTGGCCATTCAGTGGTCCTTGGTTGAGCTTCCCTGATCTCATCTGGTTCGATTGTCACGTGTTTGCAAGGAGTCTCTTCTTTGGTGGCTTCAATCTCCGGATCTTCTTTAGGGTTGTCCGGTGGTTGTTCTCTCCCCTGCAGTCATGGTGACCACGGATGCCTCCTTGCTTGGGTGGGGGGACATTGAATGGGAAGGACAGTCCAAGGCATGTAGTCATCCCTGGAGACCAATCTGCACATAAGTGCCCTGGAGATGAGCTCGGTGCTTCTGGTGGTGTGAACTCTACATGCCTATCTTCCTCAGGGGACCATTGCCATACAGACGGACAATATGTCAGTAGTCTGGTGCATCAACAAGCAGGTGGGGGATCAGATCTGATCCCCTTTGTCGCTAAGCCATGAGACTGTGGTAGTGGGCAATCTTCACCGGCCGTTTTCTGGTGGCAACACACATTCCGGGGAGGTCCAGCATACTAGCGGACATGCTCAGCAGGGCCATTCTGATGCCCTATGAGTAGTCTCTGAATCCTTCAGTAGCGGAACAGATCTTTCTAAAGTGGGGTCAGCCTTGCTGCGATCTCTTCACCCTTCCTTCTAACATGAAGCGCAGAGAGTATTTTACTCTAAACCCCCATCCGGGGGAGACCCCAGAGATGCTATAGTTCATGCTTGGGCCCTCCGGTCTACTGCATGCTTACCCTCCACTGCCAGTAATATCCAAGGTCATTCAGAAAGCTCAATGGCTGGGGAGCTCAGTCATCCTCATTGCCCCTTTCTGGTGTCGCCAAGTTTGGTTCCCCTTGCTGTGGTCTCACGCAGTGTGTCCACCTTGGATGCTAGATCCATTTCCGGACCTTATTGCACATTCTTTAGGGACCCCTCACCCAGCCTTTGTCAGCCTGAAGCTCACAGCTTGGCTGCTCCAGTTCTCTAAATAAAATCCAAGGTAGGAAGAACGCAAGACAAACCAAATAGCGTAACAAAATTTAATCACCGCTTTCGTCCTAAGACTTCTTCAGAATTCCGTATTCTGAATTGGATTTTATTTGGTGTTCTACGTACTGGATTATCGTTTACTTGTTGTTTTTTGCTCCAGTTCTCTCTTGATAGTTAGGAGTCATGGGCTGTCTTCTCCTGTTAAGAAGATTTTGGTAGCGGTTCATAAGTCTACCAGGAAGGTTTACTCAAGTAAATGGAAGCATTTCTCGATCTGGGTTTCTCAGAATGACTTGGATCCCTTCACTGTGCCAGTTCCGGACATTTTGGAGTTTCTGGCGGATATTTTTAATCAGGGTGTTAGCTTCTCTACTGTTAAGGTACAGTTGGTGGCGATTTCTGTACTACGGTGGTGGTGCTGCAGTAGCGTTGTCGCCTCACAGTTAGACGTTGCCCGTTCGATTCTCAGTTAGAGTATCTTCTGTGTGGCGATATCGTGAATGGGTGTTCCTTAGTTGAAGGTTGTGCGTTAGGCCTGGCAAGCCATTATGTAAAACTCTACAGCCAATCATTAGCGGACCGGAGTTCCGCTGTGGCGACCCCTAACCGGATAAAGCCGAAAGACACAAACAAACATAGGTGAGAATTCAGCTTCTTTGACTTCGTCTAAGATTTGTAAGGCCTTTTTGAAAGGTTCTTTTCTCCTTAGGCCTCCAGTTAAGGACCCAATGCCCCCTTGGATTGTCACCTTGGTGCTGCAGGCTCTGTTTTCTCCCTTCTTTGAACCAGCTGCTACAATTGACTTTCAGTTTCTGTCTTGGAAGAGGGTCTTTTTGGTGGCTTTTATCTCAGCCAAGAGGGTTTCTGAGATCCAAGCCTTATCTGTCAAGCCCGCTTATATGGTGTTTTATAAAGATAGGGTGTCCCTACAAACTAATCCTTCCTTTCTCCCGAAGGTGGCATCAGAGTCTAATATTAACCAGGTCATCAATCTGCAAGTTTTCTTTCCAAATTTCCACAATAAGGGCGAGTACAAATTGCACTTGCTTGATGATCACAGACAGCTGCGTTTCTATTTGCATAGAACAAAATCCTCACGTACATCTGATCAACTTTGTTTCCTTTTCTAAACCCTTCTTGGGAAAGCCTGTCTCTAAAGTTACTATTGCTGGATGGATTTCTGAATGCATCTCATTTGCCTATCGAGTCAAAGGGTTATCTCCACCAGAACATGTCCGGGTGCATTCTGCCACATATGTTGCTAATTCTGCAGCCCTGTGGTCCAGGGTTTCTTTAGATGATATCTGCTCTGCAGCAACCCGGTCATCGCACATATTTATCTCCCATTATAAATTGGACCTTCTTTCCAGGGGCAGGGCATCCTATGGCTCAGCCGTGCTTTAGAACATCTTACCATGAGGACCTCCTAGGGTTTGTCAGCTAGGGACTCTGTCGCACAGTTTGAAGACCAAATGAAAACAACTTCTCCAGATACAAAAGTTATGTACTTACCATAACGTTCCATCTGAGTTGTTGCTTTTCATTTATCGTCAGCCTCGTTTCCCTCCTTCCCCCTTCCTTGTGAGGGCTGTGTAGTGGTCCGAACGGAAGAGTCATAGCACCTCTATTGTGGCTAGTCTTTTTCTCATTACGTTTTGTGGGTGATGCCAGATTTATAGGCATATGGTCTAGGTTGGGATGATGCTGTTCTGCAACAAACCCAATCTGAGAGGAGGAGAGAGATGGGCATTATGGGTAGGAGAGGAGCTTGGATCTGATGCTGGAGTATGTGGCCGAGTCTGAAACATCAGTTGTTCCTAAAATACACTTGTGAACAACACTCCAAATTTTTGGAAACCATGGCTGTTTTTTCTGCCACACTTGAAAGAGTGACAGCTTTGGTGGAAAGAAACTACCAAGCTGAATCCACCCACAGAGTTCTCTAATAGAGGCTGACCACACCATACCCAGAGTTCTGAAGTAGCCTGGGGACCACACTTAGGACCCATGAAGGTGCAAGGTGTCCAGACCCCAGAGCAAAGAAAAACTTCCAATAAACCAGGAGTTGCTATCAGTTTCTCTAGCTGTAAAAGCTTTTCATAGCAACCTGTCCCAGGAGCACTGCAAATTTGTACCATATTTATGTTGGACGTAAGCAACAGGGAACTCCTTCATACCACCTGTGCAGTCTAGCAATAAAAATTTGCCTCTGGGTACAACCATTGCAGTTGACAAATGAGCATCCTACATTCCAAGTCAGAGCAACACCTTGGCAGATTCTTTGAGCAGAGACATTCTAAACCCCAACAAATGGATACTAAAAAAGGGAGACCTTCCTAGATCTTCACCCATCAATGGGGACATCCCAGTATATACACCTGTTTCACTCTTACCAGAATAGACAACTTCAAAGTTCTACTTAAGAACACAACAGACAGGGACATGGAGAGGAAACACCTTTTCATTCAAGTGGACAGAACTCTTTCTTTATGCGTTCCCACCTTTTCCCCTGATTCCCAGGGTACTGATCTGTGTGAGTTCAGACAGGCCATGCATGACTATCGTAACTCCCTTCTGGCCAAGGCAATATTGGTTCTTTCTCCTCTTGACCCTCAAAGGGGGATGATGTTACATTCACCCTCAAGTGATAGACCACCTCACCCAGCTAAAGGTATCTGTCATTCATCCTCACCTGAGTACCCTCAAACCTAGCAACTTGGAGGATTAGTTTCTGACCCCAAATACTGCAGCCTGTTCTGTCCTGAGAGAGGCAAGAAGCCGAATACCAGAAAATCATACTTATCCAAATTGAAAAGGTTTTCTCTCTGGTGTGAAGCCAAAGACATTAACCCTTGAGTGGCCGACATAAACCTAGTGTTAGAATACCTGTCGAGACTACTTCAGCAGAGACTTTTTGTTCCAATGTTAAGGTACATGCTTCAGCTATGTCTTATTATTTTACTTGCACCCTCCCTATCCACACCCCCCTGAAACTTTTCTTTAAAGGAGCATACATTTTAAACCCCCAAGAGAAACCCTGTCCCCACCTGAAATTTAAACTGTCTTGCCATCTTTTAAGCCAGCAGCATCTGCTCCCCTAACAAAGACTGACTTCTCGTAGACATCACTTCAGTCAGGCAAGTCTCAGAGCTACAGGCCCTGATGTGCAAGGATCCCTTCCCTGTGTTCCATAGGGATGGGTAACACTTAGAACTAATCTCTCCTTTATGTCCAAGGTAGTGTCAGATCTCTCCATGAATCAAGCTGTTCATTTGCTAGTGCTCTTCCCTAACCCACAGAGTAAAGCTGAGCAAATCTTGCACTCCCTGGCTTTACACTGACAGATCAAATATTACTTGGACAGGACAAAGTTCCCTAATAGCAGACCCAACTAATGGTGGCATTTGCAGAAGGAAAAGAAGGCAGGTCAGTGTACTGACACCATCTGTAAATGGACAGCAAACTGTAACCTGCTATTATGCCCATCATGGCAAACAGTACCAACCCATCTCAAGGCCCATGCCACTAGGCACAGTGCAGCCACCACTATTTTAGAAGCTGCTCTTTGGACATCCTTCCACACTTTTACTAAGTATTACCATTTAGCCACTGTCTCCAGGGCTAGGACAGGATTTGCAACTGCCATTCTTCAAAACATTCTTTGCCAAGGCCCAGCGGACAACTTGACTTCAAACTAGTATCTTTAGGAGCACTCCCAATGACCAGTACTGAAACGTTGACTATTAAGAACATAATACAGTTGTCACATTTACCATTATTGTAGATGCTACAGTAGATCAATGTTGCAGTGCAAGAATCCCACCCTCCCTACCCTTCTGTCTGCTGCCCCTCCCCATGCCACGGGGGGGGGGGGGCATTTCAAATGGGAAGTTGTTCTTCACAATTATTTCCTAATTTTACTTTTAACACATTGTGGATACCTTTCCCTTTTCCTGTCCAAAAAAGTCTTTTGACACCTGGAAGTGTTGTACTCTCCTCAGACATCTAACTGCTGTTCATAGTCTAGAAAGACCTGAGTATGGCTCTGATGGATGCCCCTGTTTTATACCCTCATCTCCAAACATCAGCCAATGGACACCTTTTGGATAGATATGACAAAGACTCTTAAAATCAAGCCAGTTGCAGGCTTCTGCATGGCAGAAAGACCTAAGTATCAGTACTGTAACATTGATCTACTCAAATGTCTACAATTATGTTAAGTGTGACACAGCTGTACTGTGTAGCTCATTGTAGGCTACAGGATATACACATTTTTACATATTTAGACAGCTTGCTTATCTTTTTCAAAGTGTCAGGAACCTTGTACTTGGGTGAAAGAGCTCTTACACAAGCTGGGATTATAAGCGAACATTCAAAAGTCTTTTGTGACTCCTTCACCCAGGATTGTGTTCCTGGGGTGTCAGCTAGACATTTCAGTTCAAAGAGCTTTTCTTCCACAGGTAGAATAGATCTATCGATTAATTTCTAAGGTTTTTTGCTCAGACTACAGTCACTGCAAGGGAATATCTCAGCATTGTGGGTCTTGTGGCATCTATGATTCTCATGGTATTCTTGTCAAGACTCCACATGAGAAAGATACAGTGGTATCTGAAGTGTCTCTGGTCCCAGCACCCAACATCCTTTGTCTTTTCAAATCCCATTGCTGGACACAAATGTACTTTCTGTGGCTGCTGAGCTTTTTTTAATCCCTTTAGCAAAAAGGGTAAGGCTATGCAGGAATTAAGCATATTTTTGTTTCCCCTGTGCCCAAATTTCAAGAGGAATTACCCTGCTAACCCTGCCTTTGTCTGTAGTCAGTCTCGCTGTCCTCCCAAGGGTAAAAAGGGTGCTGGAAAAGGCTCCTCCTGCTAAGTCTACTCAGACTCCTACAGCTCGGAAGTCTCTCTTTCCAGACAAACCAGGATGTCCTTCAAGAATGCAACTGCAGTTATAACATATGGGTTGTCCTGCCTCAGGCAGCCCTCGGTCGGCCAAATTCCAAAGTCTGGGTCCGGTGTCGGCTGGTGTCCTCTCCGACGTCACCACGGCTGGAGTATAAAGGCATCGGCCGACGCCATCTTCTTCTGTCTTTCTTGCCGCGCAGTGCCCGAAGCAGAAGCAGTTCGCAAGTGCCGGTCGGTCAGCTCCTGTGTTTTCAGTACCGAAGTCATCTAAAAGCTAAGCACCCCGTTGGGGAACATTTATTCTTGCCTCAGCTGATGTCAGAACAAATTGAGAAAGTTAATAATTGTTTGTCTTGTGGTAAACAAATACCTCATAAGGACTTCCATTCTCTCTGCCTTCCTTGCCTGGGCCCAGACCATGACGTCTCGGCCTGTGCTGCCTGTGCCTGCTTTAATAAGCGCACTCTCAGGCGCCGGGCAGAATTCGCCGAGGACTTTTTTGGTGAATCCTTTGCGTATATCATGCCGTCGGATCAACCGACTACCCAATCTGCTAAAAAACGCAAGGACCGGGACCAACATCCTCGGCCCGCGTCCACTACCGATGCTACTCCCAAACCCTCTGCTAGTGCTCCGGTTCCTTCGGAAGTGGTAAATCTACCGCTCCAGGCCGACAACACAGCGTTAACACGACCTTCGGTCTCTGAGATCTCTCCGGTGCCGGTTGTTGATTTTCCTCCGGAAACCGAAGTTCTGGATCTACCCGACACCATTTCTGTGGACAAGGTTACGCCTGCACGTGGGGCTGCTAGGCCTCCTGTATCCATGTCCATCAAGGCCTTTGCACCTGCTAAGGCCGCCAGTTAGGCCAAGGCCCATCCTAGACCTACTGCCCAGGCCCCTTCTTCTGATAAGCAAATCATGTCTCTGGCTGCTGATCTTATTTCCCTTATCAGGGGGTCTCAGCCTCATCCGGAGAGGGGTTCCCAGCCACCTGCAGAGAAAAGGCCCAGAACTGAGCAGGCGGATGACCTCTCTTCGGATGAAGCCTCTGGGGATTCTGAACATTCTGATACCCATGAAGAATCCTTCCAGGCCTACGAGGACTCTGATGCTGAGGAATCAATTCCCTCTGCCTCCCCTCCAGAGGATTTCTCATTTGGTGAAGTCCTGCATTCCATGAGGGAACATTTTCAGTGGCAGGGTCAGGAATTCTCTGACTCCAGGAAAAGGCTTCGTACCTTCCTCAAGCTTCCCCAGCACAGGCCTTTAGCTATTCCACCTGTTATGGATGTTTTGGATGATGTTTTCTCTGACTCCAGTGCTAACCCCGATTCTCTTCCTCCGGCTCCTGTCAAGCCAGACAGATATTATAGGGTCCCTGACACCCACAAGCACCTTTTTAAGGCCCACTCTGTGGATCTAGAAACTATTTCACAGGGCCCTAAGGGAGTGGCTACCTCCTCTGCCAAAAACCCACTGCCAGCAGACAGGGAAGCAAGGTCCCTGGAGAGATGGGGTAAAAAAGTATATACTTCTACTACCCTGGCCATCAGGTCACTAAATTGCCTTTTTCACATGTTTCAGTACCAGGATTTTCTCCTGGATGATTTACAGAAAAAGTTAGCCTCTCCTGAGCCTATCGATAAAAAGGCATTGCAGGATCATATACATAACACTCAGCAGGTTAATAACCATTTTCTTCAGTGTGGTTATGATGCACTGGAAGCTTCATGTAGGGCAGCTATGACTGGGGCTGTGATACGTAGACATGCTTGGTTAAAGGATCAGTCTTTGCCTGACCATGTTAAAGTAAAGTTACTTGATGCACCTTTGGAAAAACAGAAGCTTTTTGGTGCTAATGCACAAGATGTATTGAAATCCATAGAGGAAAAAGCAAAGTCAGTACAGACAGTCAAGGATTTCCTTCAGGTTCAGCCACCCAGATTCAGCAGAAACTGGCCCTCAAAGAATTGGTCCTTCCCCGGCTCAGACAAGTTTCAAAGGGGAAAAAGCAGACGTGCCCGAGGTAGAGGGCAATGCCGAGGATCTTACAGGGGATGCCAATGGCAACCTCCAAATCAAAGAAGTGGTACAGACAGTTCAGCTGCACCACAAGGACAATCACAATGACTTGACTTTCATTCCGCCTACAAAGGTTCAAAGAGAAGCACCCTTGGGCGGAAAATTATCCTTATTCTCACAAAACTGGCATATTTTAACCAAGGACAACTGGATTCTGGATTTGATAGACAAAGGTTACAGATTCCACTTCCACACATTACCAATAAGACAAGGCATGCCAAACCTGCCACATCATCAAAGGGCAGAGGCACTCTCTCAAGTTTCCAAGCTGTTAAGTATAAAAGCAATAGAAAGGGTTCCTCCTCAGGAGCAGGGCCAGAGATTTTATTCAAGGCTGTTCCTTGTTCCAAGAAAAGAAAACAAATGGAGACCCATACTGGACTTGTCATCTCTAAACACTTTTCTCATAGTGCCAAAGTTCAAAATTCTGACGTTGCAGCAACTCCTTCCCATGCTGGGCAAGGGGTCTTGGCTGGTCACTCTGGACCTCAAGGAGGCATACCTGCATGTCCCTATCAGACAAAGCTGCAGAAGATACCTCAGATTTCTTGCAGGGACAGAGCATTATCAATTCTCAGCATTGCCGTTTGGCTTATCTACTGCGCCCAGAGTGTTCACGAAATGCCTGGCATCAGTAGTGGCACACTGCAGACTGCAGGGGATTCAAATATACCCCTACTTGGATGACTGCCTCATACAAGCAGACAACAAACAACCCTTAAAAGAAAATTTGGACTATGTCATGCATCTACTGCAGGCCTTGGGATACACGGTCAACATTCAGAAGTCAAAACTACTGCCATCCCAACAGATTATATTCTTAGGAGCCAAACTGGACACAGAAAACCAAATGGCCTACCTCACAGAGGAAAAACAGCAGCATTTACCAGAGTACTTCAAAGGCCTAGCAAAACTCTCCCAGCTGAATGCAAGGAAAATCCTGCAGGCCCTGGGGTTCATGGCATCTTGTATCCTTCTGATACCTTTGGCAAGACTTCATATGAGAAAGCTGCAATGGTATTTAAAAAACTTATGGTCTCAACACAGCCAAAGCCTAGAGGACATAATCCCGCTTATTCCATGTCTGCAAAAAGAATTTTTATGGTGGGCTCAAGCCTGTCAGCAAAACATAGGCATGTCTTTCAGCAGACCTCAAGCAGGCCAAATGATTACAACAGACGCCTCAGACCATGGATGGGGGGCGCACATGGAGGACAGATGCATTCAAGGGCATTGGACCCCAAAGGAAAGGCATCTGCACATAAACCGAAAGGAAATGTTGGCAGTGATACATGCAATCGAGACTTTCGAAAAATCACTACAACAAGGGCATTTACTGATAAGGACGGACAACACCACTGTCATGTGGTACATAAACAAGCAGGGAGGCACTCATTCTTATCCCCTCTGCAGACTAACAATGCTTCTCTGGGAAAAGTCCCTGAGCCTGAAGGTACATTTACAATCCCAGTTTGTACCAGGCAAGGACAATGTACTGGCGGACAACCTGAGCAGAAATTTCATGGATCCACACGAATGGATGCTGCATCCTCACATTTTCCTTCAACTGACAAAGACATGGGGAAGACCGGATGTAGATCTTTTCGCCTCCCACTTAAATCATCACCTGAAAAAGTTCTGCACAAGGACTCGCCATCCTCTAGCCTGGAAGACGGATGCTGTCTCCTTCAGCTGGAATTCTCTAAAAAAATTATGCATTCCCTCCTCTGCCTCTGCTGACCAAGGTGATACTGAAGATCAAAGCAGAACAACCAACAGGTATTTTGATAGCTTGAGACTGGCCAAGGCAGCACTGGTACCCATTGCTATTGACCATAACTCGGACCAAACCATGGCCTCTGACCCTATGGCCTCTGCTCCTAACACAACACAATTACAGGACTGTACATCAAGACCTGAAATCATTACATCTGGCAGCCTGGAGGCTAACATGATCTCTCCTACTAACTCTCTATCAAAATCGGTTCAAGAAATCCTTCTGGAAGCACGCAGGCCTTCCACAAGAAAAACATATTCAGCCAAATGGAAGAGATTCAGCATCTGGAATGCCAACAGGGGTCAGGACACAGCAATACCTAGTATACCTCAAATTTTAGAATACTTGGCAGAACTACTTCATACTGGACTTTCATACCCTTCAATAAAAATTCATGCCTCAGCAATCTCAGCAAAATACAACTGTGACCCTCCAGTGTTTTCTCATCCATTGCTAAGACAGTTTCTGAGAGGAATAAAGAATATCAAACCTCCCAGAAAACAGCCAGTACCTGCATGGGACCTCAATTATGTGTTGGAAAAACTAACTCTTCCTCCATTTGAGCCAGCAGCAAGTTCAGAAAATGCAATTTCTTTCATGGAAGACGGCCTTCTTATTGGCAGTCACATCTGCAAGAAGAGTTTCGGAGATACAGGCACTCATGGCAGTGCCCCCTTCCTCATTTTTCATCAAGACAGAGTTTCTCTAAGAACCAATCCTACATTCATGCCCAAAGTTATTTCCAGGGTGTCTCTAAATCAAGCTATTCACCTGCCTGCATTCTTCCCCAATCCTCAAAATAGGGGGGAAAAGCTACTGCATACTTTGGACATACACAGACAGACAACTACGTTACTACTTGGACAGAACTAAGGCCACCAGAAAGTCTGACCAACTGTAGCCTATGCTGCTGGAGTGCAAGGAAAAGCAATCTCCAAACAAACAATTTCAAAATGGATTGGACATTGCATAAGATTCTGCTATTCTTTCCAAGGAAAAGGTGTGCCAGCCAATATTAGGCCACATTCCACAAGAGCTATGGCCACTTCCACAGCTTTCCTAAGAGGAGTGGCAACAAAGGACATTTTAGAGGCTGCTACATGGAGCTCCGTGCATACATTTACCAAGCACTACAACCTGCCCTTATATTCCAGATCCCGAGCAGGCTTTGCTTCGGCAGTCCTGCAGGGGATTTTAGCTACACCATCCTTATCTTAGTTCCATCCACCCCCAGCTTGGCTATGGTATTCAACCCATATGTTATGACTGCAGTTGCATTCTTGAAGGACATAGTACAGTTTTGTACCTACCATAAATGTAGATGTCCGATAGATATGCAACTGCAGTCGGATTTTCCCTCCCTCCTACCCCTCTGTATCCTTCTTTTTGGGTCCCTACCCCTTTTCCCGTTAACTGGGGGTATTCTTATGGTGTATCTGTTTATTACTGTTGTGCATATTTGGGATTATTTTTATCCATTTACCAAATTTAGCCTTCCTAGGAGGGCACATGGCATCTGGGGCAAGAAACACTGAAGAAGATGGCGTCGGCCGATGCCTTTATACTCCAGCCGTGGTGACGTCGGAGAGGAGGCAACACCAGCCGACGCCAGACCCAGACTTTGGAATTCGGCCGACCGAGGGCTACCTGAGGCAGGACAACCCATATGTTATGACTGCAGTTGCATATCTATCGGACATCTACATTTATGGTAGGTACAAAACTGTACTTTCTGTCTGACTGTCGTCTTCCCTACCTCCTCAGCCAAGTTACTCTTTCCTTGTCCTTTCCAAATTGGTAACAGATCACTTGGGTCTCTCGAGTTCTATCCGTCAGTTGTCTGGTATTACATGGTTTGGAAATCCCTTTCCCCCTTTTGTGCATTCCTCAATCTCCTCAGTAGCAGCTGCCCTTTTTTTCCTGATGTTCTTCAGCCTTTTGTCTCAGGGAACCATCCTAGCAATTTCAACTCCTCAAAAGGGGAAGGGGCCTTATTCCAGAATGTTTCTGGTTCCCAGGAAAAAAGGCACCTGGAGATCCATTCTGGATCTGTCCCAGCTCAACACCTTGCTGAAGGTTCCTTCCTTTTGAATGTTATCCCTTCAAACCTCGTTTCCTCCTCCTCTTCCTCAGGCTTTCCTAGTCTCTTTCGATGTCAAGAATGCCTATCTCCATATTCCTATTCATCCTCTTTTCAGGAAATGTTTACATTTCTCTAATGCTTGCTTGCATTTTCAGATTTCTGCTTTGCCCTTTGGTTTCTCTACTGCCCCAACGGTCTTCACTATACTATTTACCTTTTGCAAAGACTAGGTTTTACAGTGAACTTCCAAAAAATCCTTTATGACTCCTCCTCAGGAGCATGTTTTTTTCAGATGCAGGCTCCAGACCATTCTTAATTCTGGCATCCCTGTGTCCTCCCAAGGCTTTGACTCTGATTGCATTCTTTCACTTCCTTCTTCCTCTGGCCTCCATTACAGCCATAGTGTTTCTAAGGTCTCTGGGTTACAAGGCTTCCAATGTTGCTATGCTTCCTGTCGCCAGACTTCATATGAGAAAGCTTACGGGTTCCTAATGTCAGTTTGGCTTCAACATTCTTATCCTGTAGACTTTCCAAATTCGTTTTTCTCATGTCCTAAGTTAGAGCTTCAGTGCTGGATTCATCAACTGTCCCTTAACGCAAGGCTTCCTTTTCAGTCTCCAGTCCCCACTCAGGAACTCTTTCTAGATTCCTCAGACATGGGTGGGGAGCTTCCATCAGCTCTCTGTAGGCTCAAAGCTTTTGGTTTCTTCATCAAAGGAAACACCTTATCAATATCAAAGAGATGAGAGCTCTTCTCCTGGCTCTTCAGGCCTTCCATTCTTTTTTTCTTCCAGGGCTCCCTCAAAATCTTCACAGACAATAACACAATGATGTAGTACATCAACAAGGAAGAGCGGACATGGTCTTATCTCTTGTGCAGACTAGCTGTTCAGGTTTGGGATCTAGCTGTCCAGTATCGGGTGATTCTTCAGGCAGTTTACATTCCTTCAGATTAGAACATTGTGGTAGATTCTCTGAGCAGGTCCATAACACAGACTTCAGTGGATGCTACACGTAGCTTTGTTTCTGGACATTGCCCACCAGTAGGGTCCTCCTCAGGTAGATCTTTTTGCCTCCCTTCTGAACAAACAACTTCTGTCTTGCACCACAATCCCATGTCTTCTAGTTTGGAAAGTGGACACCATATATTTTTCCTGGAAGGGAATGTTTCTTTACGCCTTCTCTCCACTTCCTTTCATACTGAGGGTCTTGTTCAACATAGAACAAGACTCTCCCAAAGTCTTGTTGGTGACTCCTTTTGGTCCAGACAGTAATGGTTCCCTCATTTTCTGCATTTAGCCAAGGGCAATCATCACAAGTTGCGTCACAGGATGGTCAACCTCATACAGGGCAAGGGATCTCTCATCCATCCCCACTTGTCCACTCTTCAACTGAAACTGTGGGTGATAGGGTTTTGATCCCTTTTAGATGCCTTGTTTCTGAGGATGTGCTTCAGGTTATGCAAGAGGCCAGAAAACCCACTACCAGGAAATTGTATTTATCCAAATGGAAGAGATTTTCTGTTTGGCGTCTTGCTCATAATCTGGATCCACTTTCTGTGGAAATTCCTTTGGTTTGTTCTTATTTGTGTGAGTTGCTAAATGCTGGGTTGGCATACTCTTGTACTGAAGCCTACCTGTCAGCTAGTTCTACTTGTCTGCCTCTCACTCCTAGAAACAAAGAAGGTGGAAAGTAACTGAGTGTACAAAGCACAAATAACTGAGAAAAAACACTCAGTCAGGCACACTGGTCACCAGGAAAGTCCAAAAATCCGCTAACTATCAAGGTAAAAAACAAGTTCTTTAATATTCCAATACACCACACAGATTTAGCGCTTTCATTCCACAAGGGAGCTTCATCAGAATAACCCAGCACAAATTGATAAACAATTAAATAGTCAAACCACTTAACATAACAATATTCCATTGGTCAATACCTAACTTGACTAACTTAACAAGGTACAACATTGAATGCAACAGTAAAGAATGCAGCAGTGAAAATGTTATACTGTGGTCAAGCTGACTATATAAGAATGCACACATAAAAAATGCACACGTAAAAAATGCATACACAAAAATGTACACACAAAAAAGCTTCGCTAACCTTAGAAAATGTAAACATCCCATAACATAGCCTTATTTTAAAGCTCTTTTCTTTAAGGCTGGTAGGATGGAATAGTGTTCATTCAACCCAGGGGTTGAGCAGGCATCAAACTTTAATTGCCACATTAACTCGCAATACTCGAGGCTAGTTTCCCAGTTCCCCCCCTCTCAAAAAATTTTACCTGCTCCAACACCCAAAATTTAAAAGAATAGTCCTCACATCAAGTATGTTTAAATAATGCATTGGTTTCTCTTTTCCTAGAGATCTTATAGAGGTGTTCATAAATTCTCTGTCTCAAAGTTCTTTCCGTTTTGCCGATATAAAATGCAAAACATGAGGAACAATAGGCAAGGTATACCACCCCTTTAGAATGACAATTAAAATACCCCTTAGCCTTTAACAGCCCAGTGTGACCCACCAAATATAGTTGATCCACATTGGTTACATAGGGGCATTGGGGGTACCGTCTGCATTTGTGTGTGCCTATCTTTACTCTGGAAGTTGAATCAACGTTACAACTTTCAAAACTATTCTTAAAATTCCATCCCCTTCTTAAACTAAACCTCGGTTTCCCAGAGAACACATCAAGGCTATTAGGCATACTAGCAAAAATGTCCCAATAAGTCTGTATTATATTTTTCATGAGGTGGGTATCTCTGTGAAAATCCATCACAAAATAGGTGTCATTACAAAGGGGGTGCATCAGTGTCCCTCCCATCCATCTGTATGATTGTTGGCCCAAAAAGAACCATAAACTACCCCCCCCCCCATTCTCAAGGGACAGAATGGGCATATATCTCACTCCCCACTGTTGTAAAATCTGATCAGTCAGGGAGATAACCAGAGCTTCAGGGTAACCACGTCTAACAAAAAGTTCACCTATATACTGTAGTTCAGATATCAATTTATTCCTCAGTGTGGTCATGCGAGCCATCTGACCCTTGACAATGATGTTCTTTGTGTTTCACTGTTGCAGTCATCACACTTGGGTTACCCGTACCAGGGTAGCCCTTGGCCGGCCCGAATACCAGAGGTATAGTATTTCTGCGTCCGTTGCTGTTGCTTCAGGACTGACATTAGGTCGTCAGTAGTATAAAGTAAGGCAGCCAACGCCATTACACCAGTCTTTCTTGCAGTGGAGCCCGAAGCAAAAGCAGTTTGCACGAGTGCCATTCGGCCGCTACCTGAGTTTTGTCTACCGATTTGAAGCTGAAGTCTTCTAAAGCTAAGTACTCCATTGGGGATCCTTTTTTCTTGCCCTAACCGATGTCAGAAGTTAATAATTGTCTCGCCGTTGGAAAGCAAATACCACACCGAGACTTTCATTCTTACGGCGTCACTTGTTTAGGCCCAGACCACAACATCCACCGCTGTCGCTTCTGTGTTGTGTTCATCGCCAGAACTGTCCGTCATCGGGCCCTTATTGTAGCTAGATATTTTTGCTTACAGTCTTTGAACTCTGATATGGCTTTTGGTAAGCCATCTGACAGCAGATCTTCCGAAAAAACTTTAGAGACGGACCTCACTGATCCAAACCTACCAACGACGCTTCCATTAAGCTAGTCGTCAGTTCTCCGGTCTTCAGTGAGGTGCTTTTGCAGCCCCTGATGCCTGCTTCTGTGGATTCGCAGGCCGCTACTGAGACTCTTTCGGTGTTTGGTATGGAGCAACACTCTTCTTTGACTAAGGATCCTGCAGTCATCTCTACCTTGGATGGGTCCGGAGCCGCTGAGCAGACACCAGCTTCCGAGGAAGTCCTTTGCACTACCGATTCTCGACACAAACCAACGTCTTCTTTCATGACTACCATTCTTTCGAAAACTACTGACTCAGGCACCGGGTACAAACCACACCCAAGAAACCGACAACCCAATCTCAGGCACCTGCTTCCTTGCCTCAATCTCAAATGCTTAAAATGGCAGAAGACCTTATCATGCTGATCAGGGGAAGCCAAGCTACCCCCTCCAAAAGGAAAAGAGGTCTGTCCCCTGTAGTTTTGTCTGAACAAGAGTCAGATGACTCTGATGCATCTGAATATGAAGGCATGCAACCCCTCTGTGCTTATGATGATTTTGATGCAGAGAATTCCATCCCTTCCACCTCTCCCCCCCCCCCCAGAGGATTTTTCCTTTGGGGAAATGCTTTATACCTTAAGGGAACATTTCCAGTGGGAGAGTCATGACTACCCGCAGTCTACAAAGAGACTCAGAGAAATTTGTGGAAATTTCAAAATCAAGTTAGAATGTAGAGAAACCATCTGGCAAATCATATTGAATGAAGATGAATTTCCTGGTTTAAACGATGCAATTAATATCAAATGTTTTTTACAGGCACAGAGACTATAATTTAATTGCATTTTTTATTTCAAGTGTTTGCATTTGTAAACATTAATATAGATCAATATTTGTATATTTTTACATTTTTATATTGTACTGTTACGATTAATGACAGTTTTCTTGGTGGTTAGTTGTATTTTATGTACTTTAATTACTTAAACTGATTTGATTTTTTTGATTGGTCGGTTTAAGGTACATGTGATCTAATGAAATAGTATTTAAAACATCATTTCAGTGAACATAATATTTCTGAAGAAGTTCAAGCTTATTAAAAGTGGACGAAACGCGTAAAACTTTTTGTGGTGTTCCTTTCAAAGTCATTTTTTTAGTTTAGACTCAGGGAATTCTTAGATTTTCCACAGAACAGATCCTTGGCCATCCCCCAAGTCCTGGATGTTGTGCAGGATGTTTTCCTGGAATTCAGCTTGACTCCTTACACCCTCCCTCCTGCACCCAGAAAACCAGACAGGTACTACAGAGTCCCTGACTCACACAAATTCCTTTTTAAAAATCCTACTGCTGACCCTGAGGTAATTTCTCAAGGGCCTAAAGGGATTAAAGCAACCTCTGCTAAGAATCCCACCCCCTCAGATAGGGATTCCCAAGCACTAGACAGATGGGGTAAAAAGTATACACCTCAGCTACTCTTGCTATCATGGCACTAAATTGTCAGTTCCATACGCTAAAATTTCAGCAACATACCCTGGAACTCCTCAAACAAAAAAGTCTTCCTTTCCTGCTTGTGCAGAATCTAAAGAGTTAATGCATTTTGCATGTCATGTAACTAAACACACATTGCACTGTGGTTTTGACACCCTAGAAGCTTCTTGCAGGGCAGCAGTCACTGGATCCGTCATTATAAGGCATGCATGGCTTAAGGAACAGCCCTTGCCAGACCATGTCAAGTCTAAATTGTTGGATGCCCCCTTGCACAGAGACAACTTATTTGGCACTAAGACAGAAGAGGTCTTAAAAAAGATGGAAGAAAAAAGCAAAATCTATGCGGACAGTTAAGGATTTTACAGGTCCAGCTACCCAGGTTCAGCAGGCATTGTCCCACCAAGCACTGGTCATTTCCTGCTCCCACTAAGCCAGTCCAGCCCAGCCCCCGGGGAACCAGACCCACTGTAGCCACAGGGAATGCAGAGATCTAAGCAGTGGACTACCTCCACTTTAAAACCAGGGAGTTCTAAGCCACCCCTTATGGTAAGCACTCACAATGACTCACCTCCCCTACCCCCTCCCTCTGCCCACCTTCACTTAGCCCTAGGAGGAAAACTCTCCTTTCACGCAAGCACCTGGGCCACCATTACCAACGACCGCAGGATTCTCAACATAGTGTCCCAGGGATACCAGTTTTCTTTCCACACCCTTCCTACCCAAAAAGGGTTCCCAGATCTACGACCAAAGCAGTGGGAAGAGGCGCAAAAGCCTTTCCCTGCTTTGTATGAAGGCAGTAGAGCACGATCTTGCAGAACAGAGAGACCAAGGTTTCTACTCCAGACTTTTTCTGGTACCCAGAAAAGAGGACACCTGGTGCCCCATCCTCGATCTATCCATTCTAAACACCTTCCTGGTGATGCCAAAATTCAAAATGCTCACCCTCCAGCAGCTGCTACCCATGCTGTCCAAGAGTGCTTGGCTAGCCACCCTAGATCTAAAAGAGGACTACAGCCACATTCCTGTCAGGGAATCATGCAGGAAATATCTCCGCTTCAGGGCAGGATCTCAGCACTTTCAGTTATCTGCGCTTCCCTTTGGCTTATCTATTGCTCCCAGAGTTTTCACAAAATGTCTGGCTCTGGCCATTGCCTTTTACAGACAAAGGAATGTCGAGATTTACCCATACTTAGATAACTGCCTAATTCAGGCCGACAGCCAGGAAAAGCTGCTCAAGCACCTGGCCTTTGTAAAGTCCCTACTAACCTCCCTAGGGTATACAATCAATGAAAAGAAATCCAAACAGGTGCCCACCCAAAGGATTATCTTCCCGGGAGCAAGCCTGGACACAGCATCCCAGACGGCATTCCTTACACCAGAAAAGCAAAATGTTCTTTGTGTTTCACTGTTGCAGTCATTACATTTGGGTAATCTGCTGGCAGGTTGCCCTCAGTCAGCCTGAATTCCAAAGTCTTGGGGCCTGCGTCGGTTGCCGTCTTCTCTTCCATGACGTCAGGTCATCGGGTATAAAACATGCAGCCGACACCATTTTCTTTAGTCTTTCTTTCCGCGCAGTGCCCAAAGCAGAAGCATTTCACAAGTGCCGGTCGGCTGACTACTGAAATATTCCAGTTTGAGTTTCAAAACCGAAGTCTGCACTAAAGCTAAGTACCCCATTGGGGAAAACTTTTTTCTTGCTTTTTACCAATGTCAGAGAAAGTTAATAATTGTATTACTTGTGGGAAGCAAATACCTCATAAGGATTTCCATTTATACTGTATTCCTTGCCTAGGCCATGATCACAACATGCCTGGCTGTCAGTTTTGTGCTAGATTTAACCAACGCACTATTAAGCGTCTGTATATTTTTGCATCAAAGTATTTTGGAAACAGATTTAACTACCCAGAAATGTCGTCGGATAGCAATCCGACTACCAGAGTACATAAAAAACGCAAAGAAAAGGGCAGAGAAAGGCAGTCGAGATCCAAAACCGATGAAGAAGCTTCTCCTAAGCCAGTCGCCGGTTCGCTGGTACTCAGTGAGGCGCTTTCGCATCCCCTGATACCCACTACCTTCGAGTCGCAGGCCTCTACTGACACCCATGTGGAATCCAGCATGCCGCAAGATACTCAAGGTATTGGACCAATGGATGTATCTCCCTCGGATGGGTCCGGAGCCGCTGAGCAGGCACCGGCTTCTGAGGGTGTTTTCAGACCTCAACATTTGTATATCAAACCGACGACAGCTGCAAAACCAAAGACAAAAGCAACTTCTAAAACTAAAAAAAACGACGTATGAGCCACGTGCACAGGCCTCTATGCCTAAAAAACAGATGATCAAAATGGCTGAAGACCTTATTACTTTGATCAGGGGTACCCATCCCCCTCCAGATAAGAGGCCTAGGCAAGACACTGATTATGAATCTTCAGATCAGGTTTCTATTTCTTCTGATTCCTCTTCTGATCAGGAATTATCTATACCTCCCTATGAGGATTCTGATGCTGAGGAGTCTATTCCATCTGCATCTCCTCCTGGGAATTATTCGTTTGGAGAAACCATGCATACTTTGAGGGAGCATTTTCACTGGGAGAGTCAAGACTTCTCAGAATCAAAAAAGAGGCTCAGGGATTTCCTCCTTCTCTCTCAGCACAAGCCTTTAGCCATTCTCCCTGTTTTAGACATTGTGGATGATGTGTTTTCGGAGTCAAGCTTGACCCCTGACTCCTTACCTCTGGCTCCCAGTAATCCTGACAGATATTGCAGGGTCCCTGACTCACATAAATTTTAATTTAGAAACCCTGCTGCTGTTCCTGAAACTATTTCACAGGGTCCAAAGGGAGTTAAGGCCTCAACCCATACGTCACAAGATGGGTAGCAAACTGGCTAAGTGACAGAACCCACAGGGTGAGAGTTGCTGGCGCCATGTCAGACTCAAAGCCTGTCACAAGTGGTGTCCCACAGGGCTCAGTCCTGGGCCCACTCTTGTTCGGCATCTACTTTTCAGAAGTATAAGCAAACACAGGAGGGTTATGGCTGACAAAATTTGCAGATGACTGCAAACTGGGTGCCATAGTCGAGAACACATCTGACACAGATATCCTTCAGAAGGGTCTCATAGAAACGGATAACTGGTGCCAGAGCCATGGACTAAAGTTAAACGCCAAAAAATGCATAGTCATACCCTTTGGGAAAAACAAGGTTACCCCCAGCTACCATATAGGTGGCAATCCACTGAGCACAGAAGAGGATCTGGGGACCCAGGTTGATAGTAACCTTTCGTTTGACACTCACGTCGCCAAAGTAGTTAGGAAGACCTTCTACATTGCCCACCTGATCATGAAGGGATTCACATCTAGATCAAGGGAGGTCATCGTCCCCCTGTACTCATCACTCATCAGACCAATGATTGAGTACAATGCCCCATTCGGAATGTATCTGACCCGACACTTGCAGCAACTGGAAAGGCCCCAAAAGTTCCTCACCAAAAGGATAAAGGGTCTCAAAAATATGTCTTATGCTGCCCGACTGAAGGAACTCCAGCTCTATTCAGTCGCTTACCGTCTGCTCAGAGGTGACCTGTGCCTGACATACAAGGCCACGTCCAACCCAGAACTGATGAACATGCTTCACCTCAAAAAGTCTAGATCCCTCAGAACTACAAGGGCGGGAGACTTAAACCTTGACACTGTTATTAATTGGACGTGTTGGAGGGACAGATTCATCACCCAGAGACTCCCCATGCTGTGGAACAAAATCCCGGTACATGTGAGGCAGAGCACCTCGCTGGCCTTGTTCAAGAGAAATCTTGACCAATGGATGGGAGATCGCAGATATACCCCAGGGATTACCTCAGTGTCACTGCTTGACAGAGGCACAACAATATAATGGGCATAGTATCCTTCAAACTAAAGGGGTGGCGAAAGCCACAAAACTCTGGGCTAGGCTTATAAATGCCCTTGGGCAGATAGCCTAGTATGAACCTATGAACAGCAAAAAATCCTACCCCCTCTGACAGAGATTCAAGGGCACTGGACAGATGGGGAAAAAAGGTTTATACATCTGCAACCATGACATTCAGGGCCTTAAACTGTCAATTTCATATGCTTAAGTACCAACAACATGTTATGGGATTGCTAAAACAGAAAATGATTATTTCGGAATGTGCAGAAAATAAAGAATTGCAGGAATTATTGCATGCAGCTGAACAAGTTGGAAAGCATACTTTGCAATGTGGTTTTGATTCTTTAGAGGCCTCCTGCAGGGCCACAGTTACTGGATCTGCGATTAGGAAGCATGCCTGGTTAAAGGAACAAAATTTGCCTGATCATGTTAAAACTAAATTACTAGGTGCACCTTAAAAGCATGATTCTCTGTTTGGTATTAAGGCAGAAGAGGTTTTAAAGAAAATGGAAGACAAAGCTAAGTATATGCAAACTGTTAAATATTTCTTACAAGTGCAGCCACCAAGATTCAGTAGACACTGGCCTACAAAAAATTGGTCCTTTCCTGTGTCAGACTGAGCTCAAAGGGGCAAATCCAGATGCACTAAAAGGGTTCCAGATACCAGGCACAAGACTCAAAACAGGTCAAAGCAATGGGGCACATCCACCTCCAAATCTGGAGGAGATAAAGCGCAAACCTACAGAAAGCAATCCCAATGACTTCCCTCTGCCTACACCAAGCACTTATCTTTTGGCAGCACCCATAGGGGGAAAATTAGCACTTTTTGCTCAAAATTGGCAGTTAATAACCCAGGACAAGTGGGTACTAAACATCGTATCACAGGGATACAGATTCCATTTCCACACTCTGCCATTGGCAAATGGTTGGCCAGATCTGCCAAAAAATCAATGGGCAGAGGCACAGAAACAGGTTACGTCCCTCATGGATATTGGGGCCATTCAGACAGTACTAGAACAGGAAAAACGACAAGCTTTTTACTCAAGACTGTTCTTGGTACCCAGAAAGGACAAGGCCTGGCGGCCAATACTGGATTTATCGATTTTGAACACATACCTGGAAATTCCAAAATTCAAAATGCTGACGTTGCAGCAGCTTCTGTCCATGCTGGGCAAGAATGCTTGGCTGGTGACTCTAGACCTAAAAGATGCATACCTGCATGTCCCAATAAGACAGCCATGCAGAAGATACCTTAAATTCAAGGCTGGCTTAATGCATTACCAATTCTCTGCACTGCCCTTTGGTTTATCTACTGCGCCCAGGGTCTTTACAAAGTGCCTGGCACCAGTAATTGCATTTTGCAGACAAAGAAGTATACAAATATATCCTTACTTGGACGACTGTCTCATTCAAGCAGAGAACAAGGACACTCTTCTTCGACACCTGGCATTTGTGAAAAGGCTTCTAACATGCCTAGGGTACACAAACAAAAAGAAATCACAACTGGTACCCTCTCAAAAGATAACATTCCTGGGCGCAAGCTTGAATACAACTGCCCAGATGGCTTACCTAACGCCAGACAAACAGGCAACTGACTACTTACTTCAAACTGATGACAACAAAAACCCAGTCTTCTGCAAGACAAATTCTACAGACTCTGGGCTTCATGGCATCCTGCATCCTATTAATCCCATGTGCAAGACTGCATATGAGGAAACTTCAATGGTACCTAAAAAGTTTATGGAATCAACATTCACACAGTCTGGAAACAATGATTCCTCTCATTCCCTGCCTGCAACAGGAGCTTCTATGGTGGGCAAAGGCCTGTCACCAAAACATGGGATGGCCCTTCACTCTACCCCCTGCCAGCCAAACCTTAACAAACGCATCAGATTATGCCTGGGGGGCCCACATGGTAGGAAGATGCATTCAGGGCATATGGACACCAAAACAAATACATCTGCATATCAACCAGAAAGAGATGCTAGCTGTTCAAAATGCCCTAACAGCCTTCAAGGACTTACTTCATCCAGGACAACTACTGATAAAGACGGACAACACCACAGTCGTGGTATATAAACAAGCAAGGGGGCACACTCATACCCTCTTTGCAGATTAGCCATGGCACTGTGGGACACGGCTTTGACCTACCAAATACATCTTCAAGCTCAATTCCTGCCAGGAAAACAAAACACTCTGGCAGACGATTTAAGCAGAAACCTTATGGATCCTCACAAGTGGAAACTAAATCCACAAGTCTTTAGCATGATAACAGAGAAATGGGGGAGCCCAGACATAGATCTATTTGCCTCTCCTCAAAATTATCAATTGAAAAGATATTCTCTGCACAAGGACTTATCACAGACAAGCATGGAAAGTGGACGCCCAATCCTTCAGTTGGAAAAACCTATCAGTTTACACCTTTCCTCCTCTGCCTCTTCTACCCAAGGTCCTCCTAAAAGTCAGACGAGAAGCCAAAGATGATATTAATTGCCCCAGCCTGGCCCTGCCAATACTGGTACCCAGTCCTAAGGAACTTGTCTCAATACCCAGCTTGGACCTTGCCTCAAAGACCACAACTACTGTCCCAGAAAAAGTCAGATCCTGCACAATCAGCTACAGACTCTGAACCTGGCAGCATGGCTAATCATGTAGTCATACAAACGACACCTTTCAGTAAAGCTGTGATGGATGTCATTTTGGAAGCCAGAAGGCCTAGCACTAGAAAATCCAATGCTGACAAATGGAAGAGATTCTGTGCTTGGAATCAAACACAAGGAACTGATACAGAAGAACCAAATATTCCTCAGATATTACAATACTTAACTGAGATGATTGACAAAGGCCTATCTTTCTCATCAATTAAAATCCATGCCTCTGCCATTTCGGCTCATTACAGTACAGAGCCTCCAATCTTTTCTCATCCTTTACTAAAGCAGTATCTTAGAGGAGCCAAAAATTTAAGGCCTCTTAGAAGATCACCAGTACCTGCATGGGACCTCAATTATGTGTTGGAAAAGCTCACCCTGCCTCCATTTGAACCAGCTGCTACTGCTGATATAAAGTTCTTATCATGGAAAACAGCTCTGCCATTAGCAATTACTTCAGCAAGAAGAGTTTCAGAGCTACAGACCCTCATGGCTGTAGAGCCTTTTATCATATTTTACCCAGACAGGGTGTCTCTGAGGACAAATCCTGCATTTATGCCTAAGGTGGTTTCCAGTGTGGCTCTTAACCAAACAATTCATCTGCCAACCTTTTATCCAAATCCGCAGAACAAGGGGGAGAGAATTTTGCATTCTTTGGATGTACACAGACAGCTAAGATTCTACTTGAGCAGGACTAAAGCTCTAAGAAAAACAGAGCAATTACTACTATCATATGCTGCAGAATCAGAAGGAAAGTCTTATTTCAAAGCAGACAATTTCAAAGTGGATAAGCCACTGCATCCATTTCTGCTACTTACACCATGGTAAACCTGTGCCCAAGGGCATTAGGTCTCATTCCACCAGAGCTGCAGCTACTTCAGCAGCCTTTCTCAGAGAAGTACCAACCAAAGACATTCTAGAGGCTGTACTTGGAGTTCTGTTCACACTTTTACAAAGCATTATCATTTGCCTCTCTACTCTATGTCCAGGGCAGGCTTTGCCACTGCAGTTTTGCAGGGCCTTATAGCCGCACCTAATGCTGTTTAGCTCCAGCCTCCCAACCATAGCTTTGGGATTCTACCCAAATGTAATGACTGCAACAGTGAAACACGAAGAACATAGTACAGTTGTGTACACTTACCATAAATGTAGATGTTCGAGTGTATTCACTGTTACAGTCCAGGTTACCCTCCCGCCATCCCCCTGTCATTCTGAAGTTTATCTTTCCTTCTCTATCTTCTACAACCTATGTGGTGTATTTGCTTGTCGATGAAGGTAAAGTTTATATTGTTGCATGTATGTATGTGTGTGTGTGTGTATGTATATATATATATATATATATATATATATATATATATATATATATATATAAAATGTTGCTACCTTTTTTGGGGCACCTGACATCGGGGGCAAGAAAAACTAAAGAAAATGGCATCGGCTGCATGTTTTGTACCCCTGACGTCATGGAAGAGAAGACAGCAATCGATGCAGGACCCAAGACTTTGGAATTCAGGCCGACTGAGGGCAACCTGCCAGCAGATTACCCAAATGTAATGACTGCAACAGTGAATACACTCGAACATCTACATTTATGATAAGTGTACACAACTGTACTTTTCCCTCCCTCCAGCCTCCTGGTTTTCTCTATCTCTTGTCTCTCCTCTCTATGGCTATTCCTACTGGTATGGGGATTTACTTTTTACTGGTGGTGTTTTCCACACCATTTCCCAGCTCCCTGTTTGGGGGCTCCTGACATTGGGGGCAAGAAAAACTGATGTAATGGCGTCGGCTACCTGTTTTTATAACCCGGACGACCTGACGTCATGGAAGAAGCGACAGGATTTGACGCAGAAAATACTAAGCATCTGTTATTCTTGCCAACTGAGGGCTACCTGCAGGCAGATAACCTAAGTGTGATGACTGCAACAGTGAATACACTCGAGCATCTACATTTATGGTAAGTGTACACAACTGTACTTTTTCTAGCCCTAGTACTCCATAGAATAGCCACTTTGTTAGCCTTACAGCAAAACCTGGTCCATCTTCCCCACTCCCAACTAGTAACTACAGTATATACCTGTCATAATGGACAGATCGAGATTACTTGACTGTGAGCTTCGTGTAGATTTGGATTTCTAAGTAGGCGTAACTGAGAATTGGTTGCAAGCGCCACGTGTCAAAAAAAGTTAAAGGCCTACCCCACCAATTACAAAGCCTAGTCCAGTTTAAATCCTCCCAAACATGCCCTTGTTCAGCCCGTCATTCAATGTATTGCGCGTTGACTGGCGTGCAGTTCTTTTATGCAGCGAGCCAGAAGTGGTGGGAGTTTGCAAACTGGTACTCCGCCACTGCGAACGGAGTCTGGTTTTCGGTGAGTCTCCATTTTAAAAGAGCACCGAGAGTGTCAACCAAAGGGCGGCTGAACCGATTTTCGGGTCCGCGACAAAAACAGAATTTCGTGTCCACCCCCCCGAAACGAGAGCAAGCTAGAAGACCATTCTGAACTGGTTCTCCCCTGGATCGGCCTACCTCAAACCGTTGAAAACCTTTTTCTCCAGCTGCCGCTGCGTGCCCACTGACATCTCATCTCGCATCAGCCAATGTCTCTGGATCAGTGGCCCTGTGCAACCATACCCGGTTGGCCCCTCCCCAAGCCCCCCTACAGCCAGCTTGGCAGCATCACCACTACTAGAGCCCCCAGAACTAACCCCCCACATAGTGGCTCAACAGCTTTGGCAGAAGATTTAATTTGCCCCCCAGAAGATTGTCTCACTAACTAGTTTGGCGATCTGTACCCCAGACAGAGAGACCTAAGCCCCCAGCCAGCAGCCACCTCCTCCATGCCCCCTTCTCTCCAGTTTCTGCAGCTCAACAAAGGATTCAGATTTTGAAGCTGCTGATTTGAAGATTCTCCCTTCCTGGACCAGAACTCCCTCATGGGCAAGAACAGGAACATTGCTGCTTCCCCACCTGATGAAATTCTTAATTTCTTTGCCTTACCCACCCAAAATGCCAGGAACAGTGCCAATGGCAGCAGCATTCATTGGGATGTGACACAAGACTTACCTCCTCTACACCTTCCCTGGTTAGGCCCCAGGATATAGACAAATCAGCCTGACACTCATGATGAATTCAATTCCCTTCCCCTCCCAAGGCCCACAGGCCAGCAGCCCTGCCCCACCAGACAGATCCCTTAGGGTGCCAGATGAAATGAACCACCTTTACAACCCTACCTGCTGACCAGGAAGCAATAACTATATCACCCAAAAGCCACCCATAAGGCATGCTAAAAACCTACCTCCTCTGAAGGCAAAAGTCAGCAATATCGGTTTACCATGAGGCATAACTTCAGTATAAGTTCTCAGTTAGAGCTTAAAATACAATAAGTGATACACCTTGTTACCAGAGTTTAGCTAACTTCAGTTAACTAGCTTATAACCAAATATGCAAAAAATGATAAATGCTATGTAAGCTTCATGGTAGATAACATCATGACAGGCACAGTGATAAGAAGGCATGGCTGGCTAAAGGAACAAAGCATGGCCCGAAGTTTAAAAGCTGTGTGGCTAAGATGCTCCAGATGACAAGCTAAAAAAAAAAAAGCTTTAGATTGAGCTATAAGCTAAAAAGAAAGATGCTCAAAATCTGTGGACGCTGTTACTTGTAAATTCACTTGGCAGGTAGAACCCCAAGAGACTGGAAGGCAAAATCTGTTCAATCTTAAGTAGGTGCAAATTCTTGCCAAGGGGTTAAGCAAGCTTTGGGGAGCATGCCCAAAGGCAGAAACCAGCCCAGGAGGACACTACAGAGAGGCTGAGAACAAAAAGTTCCCCAGGGACAGAAATGGAAGCCACATGCCAATGAGGAGAACCAGCCGCCAGTTAGACCACAGATGGCAACCAGGCAACAACATGCAGCCAACAATACTGTGAAAGTCCTTTATTCCATCAAAATTTCATAACAATTACCGGCCTGGGAGAGGAAATTTAAAAATACAGGAGAGAAGGTTCACTACACCAACAAAAGACAAGAGTGATTTAGTCAACAGAGGATCAAAGGTAAAAACCACACCACAGGCTCCAATCAAAAAAGACCAACTCCAGGACCAAAAAAAGGAGTGCAAACAGCAGCAAATCAGAAATGGAGTCTCCAAACGCACAAGAGAAAGACAAAGTGCAAACAACCAGATAGGTCAATGGGACGTCCTCCCATCCAACATGCAGTTCCATTGGCTCCCAAAAGTGGAGGACAATTCTGCAATCTTCCTCCCTAAATCAGCACTGCAGTCCCAAAATAACGAAAATGAGGAGCTGTAACTGGTTCCCAGCATCACAATCAGCAGACCCTGGGCTCAGAAGTATTGCTTTCGGAAAGAAGATCTCAAGAGCCGATGGCTTTCAATCAGCGCACTATCAAAATCCACATTGCAGTCCCAGCTTTGGCAACATTCCAGACGCCCTGCTTTTGCCTGCTGCCTCAAATTCAAATTTACGGTTATTACCTATCTGCTACAGGGCCAATTCCAAAGCTACCACTGCTGCCTTGACAACAGATTTAACAAAGACAACAAAGAGGATTACAATACAGTCATTTTACAAAGTCAGAAGGATACACAGTACAACACAAAAAGTCAAAGACTGATACTTGACCAAACAGTACAGGACTTTCTTGGTGCACTGACAAACAAACAAAAGAATGGCACCTACTTGGCTACAAACAAAAAAACTGAACAAGCTTGAAAAGTTCAACAAAACAAACAAATGACCTTCATGGCATCATAACATAATACAGTGCCATTTCACATATGGGGCAATCACATCTGCAGTCCCAAAACAGGTACTACATATGAACAATGACACAGTCCTAAAACAGAAATATGGTCCCACACATACTTAAAACAGGAGTTCTATGGTAGGCAATGCATTGCTCAGTCAAACCCAGGCCTACCTCTTTCGCAGAGCATGCCAGTCAAACGCCCCCCTACCCTTTAGATCAGATGCAAGCAAGCCAGACCATCAGCACACAGATATGCAGACCTAGGATGGGACAAGGGACAGATTGAACTGATCGCGACAAAAAAACAACAGAACTGGATCAATGCTTCAACCAAATCAAGGATCAACTTCACTGGCAGTAACAAAACCAAAAAAAAACAGTAGGCTGATACATGAGTGGGACACACAAAATGATAGTCACACCAGGGTGGTACCAGTCATGTGGTACATCCTGCAACTCCAGGTACACCGTTACCTTCAGCTAAGCACCAGGACCTACAAGCTATAAGATTCTCACCACAGGACAATTTTCTGGGCAAGGCAATACGGAACCACCGAAAGATGCCCAAGAAAATGGAAGCTGCGCCCGGATATACCAAATGGATGAGAATGGGAAGCTGGACCGGACATCTTCTCGATGACACCTCAAAATCCTAATTACCAAAATTCTGAATCTACACATTCAGCACAAAAATTAAAGCTCAAAAAACTCTCCTTCAACATGCTGGACAGCATTCCCAATAACAGCATCGAAGAAAGCACAGGCAAACACCTACTATATGCATTCCAAGCATTTGAATTGCCACGGGACACTCAAATCAGCTCCACACTGGCCCAAACATAGTCTGATAACACCAAATATGCCGAGACATAACCACAATATCCAACTACTGAAGGCATGTCACAACTAACAACTCAGACAACCAACATGCCTTAACATCACACTCCAAGACAATGCAGGAACACCACATGGAAAACCACAGCAGCAACTAACTGCCAACATGACCAATCACAGAAGGGACCAAACAGAATGAAGCAAAAGGCAAGAGGAAACAATAAGGAAAAAAGAAAGAAATGTAACAAGAAGGAAGAATGCTGGAAATGAAAAAGGTTTGTCATTTGAAAACGGAAGAGGAACATAGGAGTATCTGGGTATTCTTCCTAACATTCTGAATTATCTGGCTCACTTCTGTACTGGGATCCCAGTCTACTCCTCCAGAATTTTGCTTTGCATCAGCTATTTTTCAGCAAGATTTTTGAGAATCCACCACCACAGGAATCCTTTGCTCAGCTATTTCAGCACCTCCAAGGAATTATCCAAACCTCATTTAAACTTTAACCACCAACGGTATGGAATTTTTGAGCCACAAAGTTGAGAAACTATCACAACTACCCACAACACAAAGCAGCACCTAGGACACCAGTCAACCATCAAGCACAACACTGGCAATTACTTCTTCCTTACACAGTCAATCCCATCCTAAACCAGGGCCCATCAACCCCAAGATAAGAAGTCTATATCTAGACCTGTTAGAGTGTGGGCAAGGACAATTCCAGCATTTCTGCCCACCAAGCAATCCACCTAGAAGCAAAACCCCCAACCCACAACCTTGAGGGAAAAGAGCAGCTACAAACCTTGGAAAACATACAGCTAGCTAGGATACATAGACAGCTACGCTACTACTTGGACAGAACAAAAGAGCCTAAACAGCCTATGCAACAGGAAGGAAGGAAATCAGGAAAGGAAATAATCTCCTCCAACTATTTCCAAACCAATAATCTACAAATTCCATGGAAACCCAATTCCATCCGGCACAGCCACCACCACCAAACACTTCCACTCAACACTAGACCTCAGACATTTAGACAGCAGCCACAAAAGAAGCTATCTTACAAGACACATTATGACCATTATTGGCTTAATTGCATTATAATTTGCCTGTTTATTCCAGTAATTTGCCTGTTTATTCCAGATCAGGCAGGCAATCTCACTGCTACATGCTGCATAACTTTTTTTTTTCCCCTAATCTACTTTTTCCTCCTCCCCTAGTTGGCTTGCACTCTACATGCTATGCATGACATCCATGAGTTACATGAAATGTACCGCTACCAAATGTAGTAGTCATAAAATGTAGATAACGACCATGATCTCCCTCCTCCTCCTTCTTGTCTCCCTCCTTCCCTCCTGTGGAAATACTGGAACTTTTGGGTGTTCTTTTATGGTGTATTTGTTTTTGTTGTACATATATTTTTATTGTTTGTTATTGTCTAAAACATTGGCATCTATGGCATCTATTTTTAATTTTTAGCCCGCAAGAGGGCTATGGCTGGGCAAAGAAACACTGAGGAAAAATGACGGCGGGCTGATGCTTTTATACCGAGACCAAAACAGAGATGGCGTGAGGAGAGTCGACATCAGCAAGCGGACCGGACTTTGGAATCCGGCCGACTGCAGGGCTGCCTGCTGGGGAGGACAACCCACTTGTTATGACTGCAGATGCTATCCAGTTCGGACATCTACATTTATGGTAGGTACAAAACTGTACTTTTCCCACCATTTCTCCAGCCAGCCTGATTCTCATGGTTATCCTGAGGCAGTGTAGCAATTCCTCATGTATACTGACAACCATTTACTCCTAAAACAAACAAATGCAACTTGTGAGAGATGTGTCTATACTATGAATTTGGAATCAGTTCTCTCACATAACTAATCAGATATCAAACAGGTTGTCACCGCATACACTTCATCTCTTGCATATAACAAGCTCAACAGCACATAAACCCACATAAGCGGCGGTACTCATTAGAAGCCCACCTAAAGATCAGAAACCTTCCAAGCGCAAACCTACTGCACACACTGCAGACCCACCCAACAGAATCCACTACATATAATGCACACAACAATGTCTCGGCTAATAAGCCCCTAAGGCAAAACTCCTCAAAACCAAATGTCTTGGTCATAGGCGACTCCATAGTAAGATACACAGATGTCCACCTCATCAGGCTGAACAAGGAGAAGGTCGCAGTTGGCTGCCTGTCAGGTGCCAGGATCCACTGGATCATGCACACACTCAAGTCTCTCAACAACAAGTACCATTATGACTCTGTCATAGTGTATGTTGGAGTGAATGACTGGAGATGTACCTCGCTGGACTATATGAAGAGAGACATGACTGAGCTCTCAGATTAAGCAGGGTTCTGCCTTCACCCAGGATGATGCCTCAATATTTTACAAAAATAATTGACTTTGTCATTCCAGGGGGGTCCAGTATCTGTCAGCCTGGGAAGATGTGGTCGACAGACCACTTTGCTTTGCCAGAGATGGTCTTTACCTTTAACCTCTTGGCTTTCGGTTACTGGTAGGGTACTTGCCTCCCCCATAGTGCCTTTTTTAGGCAATGTCATAACAAAATTCCCAGTGTAAAAAAAATCCACTAGAGAGAAACTCAAGGTTATACTGCTTAATGCTAGGAGTCTAAATCAGAAACTGCACTCACTGGAAGCACTTCTTACTTTGGAAGATGCCAATGTCTGTGCAGTCACAGAGACATGGTTCAGAGCCGCAGAGCGCACCCCAACCATGCAAGGCTACAATGCCTTCTACATGTTCAGACCTCAAAACAAGCATGAAATAAGCAAAGGTGGAGGTGTATCCATCTTCATTAAAGACAAATACACCTCAAGACTGGTCAAACAGTATGACTCCCTAGAGTAGACGTGTCCAACCTGCGGCCCTCAAAGCTCTTTCATGCGGCCCTCTACCTCTTAACTCCAACATCGATGTATGCATGCCCCAAAACACTTTTTTGTTGTGTTTTTCGCGCCCGTGACCTGTAACTCTTAACATCGGTGTGCAGATGCGCCAAAGCATCCTTCTAGTTTTTAATTTTTTTGCGCCAAAGAAGGGTCTATGTGTTCGCACCATTATTTTGTGCCAAAGAATCAGTGTGTGTGTGTGTGCTCGCTGAAGAGGGACTCGTGTATTATGGATTTGCCGCCATCACCTTTGAAAGGGACAGCACTTAATCTGTGTTAATAGACAAGTATGGAGTGAGTGCATGCATGAAAGCAGAATGTTTGTGTGTGAAAGTAGTAGTAGTATGTGTGTGTGTGTATATGTTGTGTGTGTGTGTGCATGACAGAGAGAGATACGTGCAAAAAGAGGCTAACTATGATCAGTCTACCTACTGAACACAAACAAGTTAGCTCACAAATATATCCTACATTAAAAGTGCACTTCATTAAATTGCAGCTTTCCTGACTGGGAGAGTGTTGTATTACCTCTCAACTGTATGGATTTTTGAAGAATGTCTGGACTTTTGCCTCATCTTCCAATTTGTGTCTTTTGCTTAGGAAATAAAAGTAGTCATCCAAGGTAATGCAGTTCCAGGGAATAAGAATGAGACAGCAGCCTAGGGTTAATGGGTCAGTAGTGAATTGACTTTGTGGGACTGTAGTATATAAATTTTTTTTTTTTTTTTTTGACAAACAAAAAAGCACCCAGTACAGTTTTAGGAGGGGTTCTAAGCAGTGGTAGATTGGACAATAGTAAGCATATCTTTGGTGGATCATCAATACTGGCAAATCAGGTGGGCACAATGTCATTTTTTAAATGTTGGGCGTTTTGGTGTGTATGTGTTTGTGTTGGGAGTACTGCAACAGTAGATGATTATTAAAGAAAGAGACTTGCAGACTGTGGAGAATGCTTCTTTGTTTCAAAACCTGATACTTGAGTACTAGGCATGCCAAAAGTAGATTTTTTAAGACATAGCTTCTTGCCACTTACAGTGGAGGGATATTTACATTTAATGGACAACGTTAGCAGTATGAGTCTGGTCCTGTAGGGATCTGGAGGATGCCAAGTCTACCACTGCCAATGTCTTGTAAAGTGACCTGGAAATGGATATTGGGATGTTACTGAAAAAATACAGCAAGTGGGCTTTGAAATATAGTTTAAACAAAGTACACTTGCAATTTACAGGCCATAATTTAATTTATTTCAGATAGTCCAGATCCTGGTAGATTGTATACCATTAGACTTAATTAGGGAGAGCTGTCATTCTGGGGAATTAAGCAGCCCTAGGTTCAGTGAAAGCTCTATGGTTGTTTGCAGGTAGGAAGTTGCAGGATGTGGATGCAATATGTTTTATTATTTTTAATGCATTTGTCATTTCAAAGCATGGTTTTCTTTGTTGCAAAAAAAGGCAGGATTGAATAAGACATAATGCTTAACTGACAATGATAGGATAGAAACATTATATGCGATGTAAAATGTTTGCAGCTACAGCTGTTTCAATCGTGTCTGTGATGCGTAACTATTTTTGGGCCTGTGTCACACTTTTATTTTTCACTTTGTCCAGATTTCTTGCTGTAAGGTTGAGAGGTATGGTTCCAAGCTAAATTAGAAGGTTATATTTTACTTGGAAGACTTTTTTTAGCATAATTATGAGAAACAGAGCTTTTTTAATATCTCTGCTTATTTCCAATATAAACTGCCACGTAACCTTGCAGATAACTTTCTTATTAAGCTACTTTAATTCTTTTGGAATGGATAGGTATGCTTCATTGGTTCGGACGTAAGCATAGAGTGCTAGTAATGTGACTTTGATTTCTTGCAGCAGTCTGTGATTTACTTATCACAATAACTTTTCTGTGTTTCTGGGTGTGTGATCAATTTAACAGTTTTAAAGATGTTTTCCAAAATAAATAAATACATAATAAATAAAAAAAATAATCCTCTGCACTTTGAGCTATTGACAAAGTCTGGGAATTTGTTAATTTGTTTTTTTCAAAAGCGAAGGTCAGCATTACAGCTCAGTAAACTGTCAGTCTGTGAATAACGTCTGCACAAATTAAAATGTCTGAATGTCAAATGGCTTTAGATTGGACGGAAGTTATATGTTTACTCCATTATGTAGTATGATCTTAGAGAGTTTATGGATTTCTTATTGAATTACTTTTTGTTGAGCAGTTGTTTGTTAATTTATTGATGGTCCTTTTGGTGGTGGGAAATTGCATGGATGAATCCATCTTTTTTTCAGATATATTAACTTCCAATTTCATTCAGTGAGTCTGTGCTGTGTGATTACTGAGGTTGCCTATTTTACAAGTTGGGGCTCCTTCTGTGTGTGTAAGAGAGAGAGATTTAATATGTATACTGAATATATTTTTGCAAGTGGAATTCTTAGGTAAATAGGCACCTCTTCTTGGGCAGATAAACTTGAGTAACCAATATTAGATCTTGGCCATCCAGCTAGGAACGTATGTGGATTTTCCATCTGGTTTGATGAAAGCTATGCTACTTACTCAAGGAGTACATTTATGGCTATCCATCCAGTTGTTGTGTTGCTGAACTACTTTGTTTGATAATGAGAGGAGCTTTTAATAGAAGTTGAAGGATTTTGTCAAGAACCTGCCCATACAAAGTGGCTTGTTTATGTTGCAGTGAAGATTGTGATCTTTGTAGTGAGAGTTTTAAATATAACCAGTATTTTTGAGGTGGCGAAAGTCCATTAAGGCAGGATCTTTCTTAGCCTGGAAAGCAAGCCAGTGATGAAATTTATAGGGGCCAGTGAGAGACACAGGAAAGCAAGAAGCTTTTTAGTCTGTTTGGATAACTAAGTGAACGCAGTCCTTTGACCTTTTTTGTCAGAAATGGTTGTAGTCTTTCTTTTGGCATGGTATTTTGCTGAGGCACATGCCAAAAGGGGCATTGCACTCAATAATTGCTCTTGTAAAGGAAGAATACAGGGATGTTATGACCTCCTTGTCCCTGGATGATACCCTTACTAATGAGATGGGCCATGTAAAAAGCTTTCCATACAACGGAGACAACATGGTGGTCAAAAGTCAGGTTTCTATCAACCTTGGGTGCCCAAGCACCTCATGACTGATTGCGTGCTTACAACATTGTTATTAATGTGATAATTTGTGGGGACATCACTCTCCTCAAAGGGGATGATGATGCATTTTTTGGCATATAGTTTGAGGCCATGTTTCTGGCACCAGTCATTTGTTTGGGTGAGACCCTCTTGTAGCTTATTCAGAATTGTTTTATTAAGTCAGTAATGTGAATTATTTACTTTATTGCAAATTTGTTGGCTTATTTTTGTGGATTATAGTATTGTAGGACTGCTAATGTTGACATTTTATGTAGTTGGACTGCTGGAGTGGTTTTCCCAGTGAGAAATGCTAGTGCTTTAGTGAATATCTGTTTATTTGTAATAATAAAAAAATATATATATATATATATATATAACTAAGATGTTAGAGTTAACTGTTAGATTACAGAATTAGAATGAGAATTAGAATTTTAAAGCAAATATTAGGCATTTATTCATTGTTTGAATGCACCTAAAGTACAGCCAGGAGATCAACGTTGGTCTCCTGCGGCAGCGAGATAGTTAACTATATGATATATTTTATATGCGGCCCCAAGACAATTTCTGTTCACTCAATGAGGCCCCAGCAAGCCAAAAGGTTGGACACCCCTGCCCTAGAGCTACTCCAAGTCCAACTAACTGTAGGTAAAACCCCCTTCCATATCATTGTTAGCTATATATCCCCTACTGTAAACCACTAAAACCACTCTGCCTACCTGGACCTACTCGAGTCACTCCCTCTACAGCCAAATACCTTGGTCATGTTGGGTGGGTCTGCAGTGTGTGTGATTTCAACTATCCTTCCATCAACTGGGAGTCATATATGAGCATAAACACACTTGCCGTAAGGTTCCTGGGCTTTGTTAATACACATGTTCTGGAACAGTCTGCACCCCCCACAAGGAGCTTGAATGCCCTAGACATAGTACTCACCAACAGGGGGGGGGGGTCTCTGCACTACCCCATGTGTGTTGCCCTCCCTGGTAAGGTCTGATCGTAAATCAGTCTTTTTCAAAGTAACAATCATACCTGACCATCCCTCGAGCAAAAAGGATGAACAATTTGTCTAAAGCAAACTACAGCCTCCTGGTATAAATAGTTTCAAACCTCCTACTACCACTGTCAACAATTACTCTTATACAGAGGTGCACACAAATGTCCTGTATAAACACCTATACAGATGTATAGACTCAGCTGTACCTGAACAGATCAAAACCAGGTCCTCACAAAAAAAACGATACACCCTGGTGGACATCAAGCATAAGTAAGTTATACAACAAGAAGAAGAAACTAATGTCTAAGAGCAAGAGGGAAATGACTCAGCAGAGGAAGGACACCCTCCACAGCTTGAACAAGCTTGTTGCATATCTTGTA
The DNA here is from genome assembly GCF_019279795.1 of Protopterus annectens. Classification (NCBI taxonomy): domain Eukaryota; kingdom Metazoa; phylum Chordata; order Ceratodontiformes; family Protopteridae; genus Protopterus; species Protopterus annectens. The sequence continues at coordinate 257,803,583 of NC_056743.1, forward strand.
AAGTCCTCTAAAGCCAAACTAGCATCCCTAGCTAAGGATGATCACAGGGCATTCTTTAGCTATGTCAGAAATCTAAAAGGGAAGGCCCAGCTGTGTGCCAAACTAGTAGTGGATGGTACCACTCATACAGATACTGAGGACATCGCCCACTTGATAGACAGATTGGAGCAAATTTTACCCGTGTCCTCTCCAGACATACCCCAAAGCATACCTGTCACCAGTCCAATACCTAGTATCTCCAAAGAGCAGGTCATAACTGCACTCTACACGGCCAAAAACACAGCCTGTGTGGGACCAGATAACCCAGGCTGCCTACTAAATGGTCTAAAACAGGACCTACCGGAACCACTTAGCGCACTTTGCAACAACAGTCTAAGTACTGTCTTTGTCCCAACAGAGTAGAAAACAGCAACAGTAATTCTCTTGCAGAAAAGGAGTCCATCAACTGACCCTGGAAACTATAGACCCATAAACCTAACCAGCCTTATCTACAGTCTCCATTCTCCTGGAGATAATCATCATGGACCTTATCAACAAAGACATAGGTGACCTTCAAACTCTTGACCCTACCCAATTTGGCTTTATTAAGGGTAGATTGTGCTTATTAAACCTGGTGGACTTCTTTGAGAATGTCACCAAAGACCAGGATGAAGGCAAAACTGTACATACAGCCTGTCTTTACTTAAGCCAAGGATTTTGACACAGTCCCTCACTCAGGCATCATTGAGAAACTTGCCCAGCCGGGCATTACCCCATATGTCACTAGGTGGGTAGCCAACTGGCTCATCAACAGAACACATAGTTAAAGTCGGGGATTCCAGGTGTACCAGCAGACCAGCTACCAGTGGTGCACCACAAGAATCTGTGCTGGCCCCCTTACTGTTTGGAATCTATTTCTCAGAAGTCCAGTCAAAAATAGATGGCCTGTGGCTTACTAAGTTTGTCGATAACAGCAAACTGGGTGCACTCATTGAGTCCCCCAAAGATGCTGACATACTACAAGAAGGGCTTATGCAGACTAATGATTAGTTTAAGTCCATGACTTTGGCACCAAAGCAAACAAATGCATTATCTTCCCTTTCTGCAAAGGGGAAGTCCCTGCAAATTACAATATTAACAGTACCCCCTTAGCTCAAACCCTGTGGTGAGAGATTTGAGAACACAGGTTGATAGCAACCTTAACTTCGATCACCATGTGTCCACACTGGTAAGGAAGGCCTTCTATGTTGCACATCTCATAAGTAAGGTCATCTCATCCAGAGCAAAGGATGTTATAACTTCACTGTACTCTTCCCTCATCAGACCACTAGTAGAGTACAATGCTCCCTTCTGTTTGTACCTTACCAGACATCTGCAGCAGCTGGAGAGACTTCAGAAGTTTCTCACCAAGAAAATTCAGGGCCTTCAACACATGACCTACATGGACAGGCTGAAGGCCCTTTCACTGTACTCTTTATCTTATAGGCTGCTGAGAGACTACTTTTGCCTGTTCTATACAGCAGTCTCGGACCCTGCCCTAATGGAAATGCTGCACATCCGTAAGTCAAATGAGACAAGATTCACTCGTTCTAGGGATCTTATCCTAGTCTGTGAAATTAATTAATAGGACATGCTGGAGGGACAGAGACATCTCCCAGAGATTACCACTCTTCTGGAGCAAACTCCCAGTTCATGTAAAACAGAGCTCCTCAATGACCCTATTTAAGCACAACTTAGACGACTGAATGGGAGACCTTAAATTTATCTCAGGGGAGTCGCCTATGTCCCTCTTGGATAAGGGCAGTCGGTTCTGAGCATAGACTTGCACTGCAAATATAGACCATACAACTTGATCAGTAAGGGAACAGGGGTATAACATGGCTAGGCTTATAAAGGCCCTAGGGCCAGTAGCCTAGTACCCTTCTATGAATTACTGCTATAATATTTTCTCCATGTGTATTTCATTTACAACTACTATAATGACTTTATTATGCCTGTCTTTGTCATTCACAAAGTTATCTTCATCTGTCTGTCTGCTATAATTATTTCCTTTGCCTTCAGCTTCTTAACCAAAAAGGTGAAACTTTTTTCTTTTAAATGCTTATGTCTTTCTAATCATTCCTTAATGTTCATTCTGTTTAATTCAAAAGTTTTCTCCTCTTTCTTAAAACATATTAAATATTCAATGTTAAGTTGTCAATCTCGCCTTCATTCTTGCTTGATGGGTTCGGAGCCGATCCCTTGGCTCCGACTCGGCACTTGCTAAGCTCGAGAGTCACTTTTACCAGCTCGAGGCAGCCCCATATCCCATGATGCAAGGCGGTAAGTATCCAGATCTCGTTTGCCGCTTCGCTTATGAGGTCCTCCTTTTACCAGCTCCTGGTAAGTGATTTACTACTTTGATATTTTAGCCCCGTTTTACTAAAAACCCTTTAATTTTTAGTTTTAAGTTAATTTTAAAGATTTTTTGACAGAAATGTCCCTGTCTCTTCTTACTTTTTAGTCAACTTTACCCATCCCATCCCCCCCCTGTTAGGGTGTGTGTGTGTGTGTGTTTTTTTAGTTATACCTTTTTGGTGTATCTAATTTAATTTAATTCTTTGACTGGTGTGTGTGTGTGTTGTGTACACCATGTCAAAAGAGAGGGTCTCAGGCTTTAAGAAGTGTGACTCGTGCTGTCAGAAGATGTCTCTGACAGACGGTCACACTTCTTGCCTGTATTGCCTGGGGCCTCTTCACCTGCAGGACTCCTGTGCTATATGTCATTCCTTCAGCCAGAGAGTCCTGCAGGAAAGAAGAAACAAACTGATTCTTAGGGGCCTTCTTAAGCCGGAGGGCTCTCCGGCTAAGTCGGCGCCATCCAAGTCTGCCAAATCTTCCAAGGCCCAGGCTTCTGTGTCAAAGCCTGCGGCCTCGGCTCCGACTCGTTCTGAGTCGAGATCGGCTCCGGCTGGAGCCGATTCTGGCTTAACTAAGCCTTCGGCACCGATGGCTATCGGTGCCGATTCTGCATCGACCACTTCGGTGTCGGCTCCGATCGGTTCCGACCACCATGTGGCACAGGCATCGGTGTCGGCTCCGATCGGCTCTGACACCGTTACTTTTGTGGCTGTATCGGCTCCGGCTGGAGCCGATACATCGAGGCTTCCTGTCGGCTCCGATAAGTTGTCGGCTCCGACGGGTTCTATAGTTTCATCGGTTCCGATGGCTCCTTCCAGGAAGAGGTCGAGGTCTCCTTCTTTGGAGCCGATACTTTTGGCTCCGGCTTCACCTCTCCTTTCGGAACGGAGCCATCGGAGCCGATCTTCAAGGTCATCCAGGCTTTCTGACCATGACTTAGAGAGAGTGGTCAGTAGATTACTTAAGTCACAGGCACTGGCCCAAATGTTACATAGTCCGTCTCAACAGACGACTATTGGTCCACACCCCATTACAGTTCCTCCTTCAACTCTACCCCAGAGCTTGGAGTTGGAGTCTTCGGGAATGGTTACTGCTACGGCTGGAGGACAGATACCCCCTTCTGTTCCTTCAGCCTCTACTCTTATCTCCTCTTTGAGACCTTCCTTAGAGGGATTCAGTGGCCGGGCTTCCATAGTCTCCTCCGAGGGGGTGAGTGGCATCGGACCCTTGTCCGAACCCGCTCTTCCCCTTGGAGCCTCGGCCTTGGTGAGCCCGGCGCCGACATCTGCCTCGGAGTCTTTGCTTTCGGTCGTCCCTGGAGTGCCTAGTTCTTGAACGGGTTCTCTCGGACCTGCCTGGGAGGGGAGCATTCGAGGTGATGAAGAGTGTGCTGGCCACTGGTATCAGTCAGCAGTCTGTTCCCTTAGCTCCTCCCTCTATAGTGCCTGTTGACATCTCTGCCACTTCTGTTGCTACAGGACCCAGAGATCCTCCGCCTCAGGTTTCCCCATTGGAAATTTCCCCCTCTTCCGAGGATTCTCCTGATGTTTCGGGAGATCCTCCTAGGAAGAGGACTTGTAAGAGGAAACATGTAGACTCCCGAGTCTATCACTTCAGATACTGACTTTGATGAGTCAGAGGGATCCCCTAGATCCCCTCTGAGGATGTCTCCTTCTCAGACATTCTAGAACTCCTTAAACAGAGAAGAAACAGGCCCACCAACAATCTCTATGAGGATGAGTCAGTATACCTAGAGGCGTTTGGATCTCGGCCCTCCACCTCCTGGGTGTCTCCGCCTTCGACCCCTTATGCAGGTTATTGCCCGAAGGCGTGGGCAGCTCCTGACTCTGTAGAGCCAGTCCCTAGGAGGCCTTCAAAATTTATCACTGCCCGTGTGACAAGCAATTCCTCACTAAGGGTGTCCCCGCTGATGCTATGGTGGTGGCTGCTGCCACCAAGAAGGAACTTGCAGATCCTTCCGTGCCGTCCATCCTCCTAATAAGGACTCTAGGACCATGGATAGGTGCGGTAAGCGGATGTTTTCCTCAGCGACCTTTGCTATGCGTCGCTGAATTACCTATGTCACTTCACCAGACTCCAGAGGGATATCCTTAAGGAGCTGGGTGAAGTAGTACAGGATCCTACAGCTGCAGGGGCTCAAGAAAAAATTGCTTCGCAGCTAGGAACCCTTAATTCCATTGCAAACTCCTCCATGCGGCTAATATCATATGCTGCTGATGGAGCGAGTAGAGCCGCAGGTACAGGTGTGGCTCTTAGGCGCCAAGCCTGGATGCGGCTATGTGACTTTGCAGATCCCTTTAAGGCGTCCTTCACAAATTCTCCCTTTGATGGGTCAGCTTTGTTTGGCCCTCAGGTGAAGGAAACTTTGACCAGGTGCGAGCAGGACGGCAAGACTCTTTCTGCTGTAGGAGTCTGTTTTCCACCCCTTCTAGACCTTACCCCAAAGGACAGAAAGGTGGCAAAATGTGGTTCTGCAAATCCCAAGGAGTCACGCCGATTCACGTGGTCAGTTTACCCTAGAGGCAGAGGGGTAACAACAACAGACGCTGCTCTAGAGGCAGAGGGGTCCAAAACCAGGGAAACAGAGAGCCTCTCTCTGACAAGCCCTTTCAGCATCCCTGAGATGTTGCCCGGCTGTCCCTCCTTGGAGGCAGTCGGGGGAAGATTATCACTGTACCCAGAAGCCTGGCATTCCCTCACTCAAGACAGATGGGTACAGTCGATCATATCCAAGGGTTACATAATTCCTTTCGAGGAAAGTCCTTTTCCCTCAAATTCCCTTCCAGATGTACCAAGGGAAATTGCAGAGTTAGAAGTCTCAAAACTACTGCAAAAAAGAGCCATTCAGCCAGATACAAAAGACCATTCAGAGCCCAGAATCTACTCAAGGTTCTTTTTGGTCCCCAAAAAGACGGGAGACTGGAGACCAATATTGGATCTCAGCAGACTCAACAAGTCTGTGAGGAAGACAAGATTCCGAATGGTCACTCTTTAGTCAATTCTGCCCTTCTTACAGAAGGACAACTGGATGTGCTCAATAGATCTTCAGGATGCGTACTATCACATCAAAATTCACAGACGCTCCAGGAGATTTCTCCGCTTTCGGCTGGGGTCCAGTCATTTCCAGTTCAGAGCCCTGCCCTTTGGTCTCACTACAGCCCCAGAGTGTTCACCAAATGCATGGCAGTGGTCACGGCTCACCTGAGACGTCAGGGATTCCAGGTGTTTCCGTATCTCGACGACTGGCTCCTTTCAGCCACCACCAGGCATCAGCTTATTCAAGCCAGGGATTACACAATAAAGCTTTGTTCTCTTTTGGGCATCTCGATAAACTTCGAAAAATCATCCTTATCGCCCTGCCAGTCTATTACTTTCATAGGCGCAAACTTAAACACTGTTCGGATGTCAGCTACCCTTACAGATCAAAGAGTTTCAGACATTCAAAGTCATGTCAGGATCATTCTGGCCAACAAGAAAATACAGGCCAGAATGGTTCTAAAGGTATTAGGCCTCATGGCTGCGGCCATTACTCTTCTTCCCTGGCTCGATTCTACATGCCTTCTTCAGTGGATGCTGTTCACACAGTGGTCGTACCAACAACTTCCAATGCGTCACCAGATTCTGGTGACACAGACTTGCAAAGATCATCTTGCTTGGTGGATCACATCTCCTCAGGTTCACCAAGGCAGGTACTTTGTACCCCATCCCGATAGCCACTGTCACCACGGATGCCTCCCTGATCGGGTGGGGGTCATTATCAGGGCAGGATGGTTCATGGGGCGTGGCAGCCGTTCGAGTACCATCTGCACATAAATGTCCTGGAGATGAGAGCAGTGCTTTTAACGTTGCAAGCCCTCAACGACTTTCTTCCCGTAGGGACAATTGCAGTCCACACAGACAACATGTCTGTAGTTTGGTATATCAACAAACAGGGTGGAACCAAGTCCTACCCCTTGTGTCGAAGCGCTCAGACTATGGCAATGGGCGATCTCCTCTCATCGGTTTCTGGTAGCAACGCATATCCCTGGGAAAACCAACATTGTAGCGGACAGATTGAGCAGAGCTATTCTCATGCCTCACGAGTGGTCTCTCAAGCAATCTATAGCGGAAGAGATATTTCTGGAATGGGGTCGCCCATGTTGCGATCTTTTGCTACTCCCCAAAACAGCAAATGCCCAGACTTCTTCTGTCTCTTCCTCTACCAGGCCATCCCCAGAGACGCTCTGTCCCAGGATTGGCCCCAGGGACTTCTTTATGTCTTCCCTCCATTTCCTCTGGTCCCTCAAGTTATCCAGAAAGCTACCGCTTTGAGAGCCAAATTGATTCTCATTGCCCCTTACTGGCCTCGACAAGTTTGGTTTCCGTTCCTCCATCGTCACCTTTTGGTGCAGCCGTGGCATCTGGACCCAGTGCCAGATCTTCTGATTCACCAATCCGGGCAGCTGCAGGTCTATTCCTTCTCTCAACCTCACAGCATGGTTGCTCCACTTCCTTCCTTAGCCAGGCTTCCTTTGATCTCTAACCCAGTTAGAGACATCATAGTAGCTTCTTTAAAATCCTCTACCAGGAGGATTTATACAAGCAAATGGAAACGTTTCTCTTATTGGGCTAAGGCCAAGAATATTGATCCTTTCACTGCCCCTGTTCAGGCAGTTCTGGACTTCTTAGCAGAGATTTTTCATGCAGGCTCCTCTTCTTCCACAGTCAGAGTTCAATTGGCTGCTATCTCCAACTTTCATGTCGGAGTCGCAGATCATAATATTATGTCCCATAGGCTCTGCAGGGCCTTCTTGAAAGGAATTTTCCTACTAAAGCCTCCAATCAGGAATCCTCCTCCTCAGTGGGATCTAAATTTAGTGCTGACATCCTTGATTCTTCCCCTTCGAGCCAGCTGTTTCTTGCTCCCTGAAATTTCTTTCTTGGAAAACTTTATTCCTAGTGGCTATTACATCGGCCAGGAGGGTGTCTGAACTTCATGCTCTATCGGTTCGACCCCGCTATTTGGGTTTTCACAAGGACAGGGTGTCATTGAGGACTAATCCGACCGTTCTGGCTAAGGTCGCCTCAAAAACCAATTTGAATCAATCCATTGATCTCCTGTATTTTTCCGAACTATTCAGACAGAGCCGAACAAAATTACATTAGCTTGATGTCCACAGACAACTCAGATATTATTTGGACAGAACAAAAAAGTTTAGGAAATCTGATCAACTTTTTGTTTCCTATGCGGATAATAAGAAAGGCCTTCCTGTTTCTAAAGTAACCTTGTCTAGATGGCTTTCTTGGTCATCTCTGAAATTTATCTGCTCAGGGGAAAACAGCTGTGCTCAAAACCTAAAGCACATTCAACTAGGAGCTTAGCTACTTCTACAGCCTTTCAAGCTAGACTTCCTCTAGACACTATTTGTGCTGCGCCACTTGGGCCACTCCTCATACTTTTGTTTCCCACTACAAATTGGACTTGGCCTCCAGGGACAGAGCCAGTTTTGGCTCTACAGTCCTCAAGAGTCTGTTCCATTGAGCCACCCAGGATAGAGGTGCTAGGGGCGGTCCCATCAAGCAAGAATGAAGGCGAGATTGACAACTTAACATTAAGAAGTTATGTACCTACCATAACGTTCCATGTTAGTTGTCTTCTCTCGCCTTCTTTCTTGACCCTCCCTCCTTCCCCAGGCCTGGACAGACCTTGTTATAAGAAATTATTATGCTGAAGACCATTCAGACCTGGTCTTTCTTCCATCCTGTAAGTTTTCTTTCTTCCTTTGGAAGTGTTTTTATGCTTGGTGCTATTGCCCTTTGTCATCAAACGAGATCTGGGTACTTACCGCCTTGCATCATGGGATATGGGGCTGCCTCGAGCTGGTAAAAGTGACTCTCGAGCTTAGCAAGTGCCGAGTCGGAGCCGAGGGATCGGCTCCGAACCCATCAAGCAAGAAAGAAGGCGAGAGAAGACAACTAACATGGAACGTTATGGTAGGTACATAACTTCTTATTATTTTCTACAGCTCACTCAAGCCCCCCTCCCATTTTCCCCTTTACATTTCCTTCTCTATGTAATGCCATTCCCTTTCTCTCTCTATGAACACCTTCTCCATACTTCTCCTTACAAATGTTTCCTCCACTCTTTTGCATCACAATAAAAAGTTTGTCATATCCACATGAATCTTAGTTTTGTTCTCTCATTCTTAAAGTGCTGTACTTGCCTGTATACACTTAGACCTTTACTTGTCATCAAAACATATTTCTGCAAGCTCTGCCCATATTGCCACATAATCAGAAAAATCTGCAGTCTACTTCCTACAGTCCTTTACACCGATTCAAGTAGAGGACAGTTGACATAATTTCTGTATTTCCTTTTACTTTCCCTCATGTCACAGTCATTCCCTACCATTACAACAGCCATATTCAACAGAACAGTTCATAAGCCCCTCAAGCATTTTGGTCCTTTTTATATATGTATATGCATGTAAAATAATTTGGACCACCCTTTCTCTAACCGTACAGTTTAATACAGTAATGCTTACTGGAAGTTGCATCTAACACTTTCAAATTTAGTGTGTTCAAAAACAGGTGTTTTGGAGCATTCTTTCTTCCCTATGCCCCATATTACTCCCCTTCCTGACAGTCTTTGAAATTCATATGTTCTTTTCATTCAAAAATCTCACATCTAACAGGTATAACATCCTCTAATTTTCTTGAACCACTGGAAAGAACAAATCTCCCTTAAATCGTTCTTTAAATTATTCACATTCATTGACAGACCACATCTATCACATCTTTTCCCTAGTTTTGCACGTGGGGTAGGGGTGTCACATCAGCAGTGACAATCATCTAAAGTTCATTCTGCCGGATGCGTAGCCCTGCTTCAGGTGTTCTTACATACCACACACATGCACGTGCACGCAGACTTTAACCTACAGCCAATTTAACATATCCAACCCACCTGCTGCATGTCTTTGGAATGCAGGAGATAACCCACACAAACACTGAGACAACATGCATACTCCATACAGAAGGGACCCCAGCTGAGAATCAAACCAGAAAACCTCTTGCTGTGAGGTGACACTACTCACTATGCCACTGTGATGCTGCCCCTCAGTAATAGAACTTGAAAATTATTTTCCCCTTTTTTCATGTATTTTGTTCATCTTTCTTTTTCTAATCCTTACAATATTGCCAGTGCTCTGCTTTTTCTTCAGTGTCACTCCCTTTACCTTCAGCCAAACAAGCAAGTATTTGTACTTTGTGTGTTGTCCCATTATCTCTTATTTTGGCATAACACTACTATTCATTTTCATAAATTGTCTTCTTCTCTGCATACTATATTGGCTTCAACTGGAAGCACATCAGTTTCAGATAAAAAAAATTATTTCATTGTGCGTATCATTTCTACCTTCTACTCCCATTCATTTTCTGTTACTTTTTCTTTCTGTTTATCCCCGTATTTCCTCCTGTTGACATTCAAACCATGAATGTACTCCTTTAAAACACTTCAAAATAGTTTCTTGTTATGGACTCATTTCCCCCAGACTAGCTATGTTATATTTTATCACATTCACTAATTAAATGCAGGTGTGTGCCACCCAAAAAAAAAAAGAAAAACATTTGTCCAGGGTACTCTGTTGCCATTTGTACTAACACGTGATAAATGCTGTAACTTTTTTCTTACACATGTAAAGCTGCTTACTTCCCATGCCTCAGTTCACAATTTTCTTCCTTATGTTTTCTTTTTAATAGACTCCTCTGAATTGCGTATATATTCAAAAAGACTATATCTTGCAGTGAGATATCACCATCTTTGTTCGTTTTAAGTGCTTCAGAAAATATTCTCATTCCAAGGAAACAAATTATTTTTAATCGCAGGTTTATTCATTTGTGAATCAAATAAAAAGATTCAAAAATTGACATAAAACCTTAAAGCTTAAAAGCTAGCTGAACAAACAAGTTCTAGACAGTGTACCTGCCCATAATTTTAGCAGTATTAATTTGCATTACTTATCCCATCAACTCAGTTCTTTACTGTCTGTTACTGCTGTCACCACTTTGTATGTCTTGGGTATACCTTCCAAACTCTTGCACTCCTGTCTTCCTCTCTGTTACATTCTTCTGCTTAACCATGCTGAGAAAGTGACCCACACCCTCCTTCCTTCCAACAACAAGAAGCTTTCCAGCTCCCCCATTAAAAACAGTGGTTGCTTTTATTTATACATCTTAATCCTATAGACATTTTTTACATTATTTATGCTTTCATATTCATAATGTTTGCAGTTTGTTTCACATTAATATTTGTACTTTTAATTATTAGAATTACATTATCACATTAACAACATTCCCGCATTTATTTTTACCCTTCCTTCTATATAGCCTTTCTTTTATAGCCATCTTTTTATTTTAGCCAACATATCTTCATCTTCTGTACTTCTGTTGTGCAATAATCCATCACATAATCTTTGCAATTGTTACAATATTTTGTCCCATGGCGATTGTGTTTTAAAACAGCCAATATTGGTCTCCTTCTCATCAAAAAGATTTGTTAATGTTATCATTGCAGAAAATACTGCTTTCTACTTCCAAACCAATGACTAAACAGTCAACAGGCATTATGGTTTTTCATATTTATTAGTGTGATCAGCATAGATCGAAAGACAATCCTAATCAGGTGGCTCAATACGCAGCACATTATTTATACAAATACAAATTAACTTTTTTTTTCTTTTGGTTAAAGGGGAATGTTTGCCATGTTTTTATTATGGTTGTTCATCTTAAGAGGAAGGGGAATGAGCAGTAGTTTATTACTGTTCATACACAAGACCAGTAGCCTCATTCACCTTAGACTTGGCATATTTTTTCCAGCATCAGTCACACTGTCACCTCCAAATCTCTCTATATAATTCTCACTGCACCCATTACTATCCATTTGGGGAAGTTGAATCATAAATCAGCTACCCAGATCAGTACAACTGACAAATTACCTAACTTTGAGCACATTTGTGTTCATATCCATTAACAAAAGGGGAATGTACACACCTCTTAAGCAGAAGGCTGTCCTGGATTATGCAGAACGGAACAAACAAAAAGTAATTATTGTACAAGAAACTTAAGTAAAAAAGAAAAAAATCTGGTCAGGTAATGAGAAAATGGAATGTTTGGGGTACCAGTAGCTTTTGCATCACTGTGAAAAGGGGATAATCACTTTAGTTCCCTGCCTTGTAGGTTTCCCCAAATCCAATGAAATAGCAGACTCGTGCGGCAGATAGAGAATCACAACAGCAAAAACAAATTATTGTAGTTTGCTCCTAGAAAATATATATAGCCCAGATGTAGATGATGCCTCCCATATTTTACAGATTTATACGGTCATATTATCTCCTAAACCCAAGGTTGCTATCTTTATCATTGAGAATGATTTCAACCTAGTGCTTGACCCAGCCCAAGACAAATGTCCAGCAGATCTTCAGTGCAACTTAAAGCCATAATGAAATAACTAGAATTGGTTGTTGAGTTTTGGGAACTACATCTGCAGGATTATGATTACACTTAACACATCTTACAAATCAGGTGCAAGTCATATTTATATGTCTAGTTTCAGGAAAGTTGTTTCATGATGTTTCAGTGATTGAAATTTGACCCATTAAGTGGTCTGAACATGCTAGCTTACTGATGGTTCTTAAGGTGGTGGAGAGGAAGTCCAGTCCTCCCACATTGAAATACGACCCACTTCTACTCGAATCCCATATTTGCATAGAAAGAATTAAAAGAAATAAAGCAGTACTGGTCTTATAGGAAAATAAATAAGATCTCAGTGTAGGCCCAATCTGATTTTTTTCAAGCTGACCATAAGGGAGCTGTCTAAACCGTAAGGCTTTGATAGGATCAGAGGCAGAACAGGAGATTACTCAACTAAAATTGAGTAAATAGAAACAGAATAAATGTTGCTGTCTGAGCTTAATTAAGAAAAGTGACTAATTTGGGACCTCCAGTACTAAAAACTTCAAGAGAAATGAGATACATTTAAAACTTTTTATTGGCCTTGTGTGAGGGGGAGGTGGTATAACATCTTAAAAACTTAATAGACACTTGCTCACATAAAAGAATAGAGAAATGGCTATAATGAACTTTGAGAGATTAAAGTAATTCTATAATATATGAACCAATGCAGAACATGTTAGTAGCCCAGGAATATTTTAGGGCAGGCCTGAAGCCTACATCCAGTCCTGCAAATAGACCTCCAGTCTTGTCAGAGCTTAATATCCAAAAAATGTCTGCTGAACAAAACACATATTTGGCTAAACTAATAACAGAAGGACATTTTTATTGCAATTGGGTATCTCAAATCAGGTGAAGCCCCAGGTGAAGATAGTTTGACTCCATCATCACATGGGAGCACAGCAATCAACACCAGACACAGACCCCCCTCAGATCAGAGATCCAGATCACAACTAATCTCGCTGGAGGTCCCCATCCCACCCCCACCTGAAATAAAAAGACCACAGTCCCAAAAAAAAAAAGCCACACTTCCTAAAAGACTAAGTGTGTGGTCTTTAGGCCCCCCCCGAGTGTGGAAAACAGTACTCAAGCGGCTGAATCACTTACAAACCAGAGGCAATCCCAAATAAAACAAGCATCCCATAAAACCAAAGACTCAAACAACCAAAGACAAACCCCCCAGTCTGGTGGACCCTAAAACAAAACAAACAACAACAACAAACAAACTCTACAACAAAAAAGGCAAAATGAAAAAAGGTTAAAAACCTAAAAAGAGCTAAGTAAAATCATCCAAGCTAAAAAAAAATCATCCAAAAAAAATCAAAGAGAAAAAAGCTAAAAACTCAAAAAACAATCATAAAATGTCTTTAGCTATGTGTTGTTGAAACCTAGGAAACTCCCAGAAGGCTCCTCACTATAATCAGAGATGATGATAAAGATTACACAGACAGACAGACCTTGTAACAACTTCAACACCCTGGTTCAGTGCAAACTCACCCTCCCCAAAAGGAGATATCTATATACCAAAGCAGCCAAAAACATCTCCAACAAACAAGTGAGAACTGAGAACAACTCTCCAGCAAAACAAAAACACATGGTGGACCTGATGGTGTCTGTGCTCGTGCTCCACTGAACTCAATGAGGAATTAAACCCACAGCTAGGACAGCTGTTTTAATCAAGTCTCTGGATCTGGACTGGTACCCAGGGTGGACTGCAACCCAACTCCCCACCCATCACAAAGGCGCCCTCCACCCACCCTTAGTGATACCCCATTAGCTTTTGACAAGCCTATCTGCAAAGCCATGGAGAGGATCATAATGGACCTCATAAAAATAGGAGGCACTGAGAGCACAAGAAGTTATCAGGGACCTGGGGACCCAGGTTGATAGTAGTCTGTTGACACCCGACACCACCCATGTAGCTAAAGTAGTTAGGACTTACCCATTGCCACCTCATCATGAAGGGATTCTCATCTAGATCAAGGGAGGTTATAGTCTCCCTTTACTCATCCTGAATGTATCGACACGACAGCAGCTGGAGAAGTTACAAAGTTCCTCACCAAAAAGAAAGGGTCTCTCAAAAAATCTATGCTGCCGACTTGAAGAACTCCAGCTCTATTTCATTAAACACACATCAGCAACTCAGAGGTGACCTTTGCCTAGACAAGGCCATGTCATTCCCCAAGATTTGATGAATATGCTTCACCTCAATCTAGATCCATCAGAGCCACACCCAGTGAGAGACTTTAAACAACAACCTATTAATAGGGGCGTGCTGGAGGGGATAGATCATCACCCAAAGACTCCAAACTTCTTTATAGAATTCACAGAGCAGCTGAAAGGCCATTTTAAGGTTTTCCTTGATAGTGAAAACAAAGGCAGCTTCCTTCAAGAGTCCCGAACAGCAAACGTCCTCATGCTTCCTAAACAAAATAAAACAATACCCAGTAGTTTATCTATTTCACTCCTACAATTAGAACTAAGTCTCTGTCAAAGTTCACACCAGTAGAATTATCTACTTCCCACCCAAATTTCATCTCCCCCTTACAACAAGGATTTTTGAAATGTGAAATGGGTAGTAGCCCAAATCTTATAAGAATTTCACTCAATGTCCAAAGGTGGGACTGACAACTCAATATCTGTGGATCTGCAATACTAATACATTTCAAGAAAGCTTTTGACTACCCTGATTGGGGTTTTATGTGGGATCTTCTAAAATATTTAAATTTTCATGAAGCTTTTTACTTTGATGAAAGCTGTTATACAGCAAGCCTTCTGCATGCATCACTTCCAATGGAACTCTTACCAGCATATTATTCACAATGTGGAATTAAGTCAAGGATGCCCATTATCCCTTCTTTTTCTCCTAGCCACCAAAGTTTATTTACAAGTTTTGAATCGCAAATTGAAACTGATCTGACATTTGGAACTCACATCCACCTCATTTGCAGACAACTGCATTATTTGCTTGTCTTATCCTCATAAATTATGAGAGACTGATAGAATGTTTTAGATATCTCAATGCACAGGACTTTAGATAAACAAGAATAAAATAATGTTATTCCCCCTTATCTCCATTCGCCAGAGACGCATTGATTCCCTACCCCCCCCAAGTAAGTTAGGAAAAATTGTAATGGTGTGTAGATATTTAGGACTGCAGATAACATTCAGTCTCTCCAAGATGATGCAAGCTAACTGTAAGTCTTTATATTTATAATGTTGCCAAAAACTAAACTGCTGAAATAATGTATGTTAAGTTGTCAATCTCGCCTTCTTTCTTGCTGGATGGGTTCGGAGCCGATCCTTGGCTCCGACTCGGCTTATACCAAAGCTCGAGAGCTATTTTTACTGGCTCGAGGTAACCCTGTATCCCACAATGCTAGGTGCTAACTACCCAGATCTCATTTGCCGCTTAGCTGCGAGGTTGCGTTTTTGCTGGCTCTCTGGTAAAAGTTTTTCAAAAGCAGTTTTTCTGGTAAGATTTTTCCATTTTATTTTCAGGGTTAGTGTACGTTAGTTCCCCTTTACCCTTTTAGAGTAACCCGCCTTTATATAGTCCCCTTTTGAGTCTGTTTTTTTTTTTCTGTCCCCTCGGTCCCCTTTTTATCAGGCCTTCGGGCCAAGTTTGTACTCTAGTTTTTTGTCTTCAGTTAAAGTAGTCAGTTTAATTATTTTAATCTTAGTCCTTGGTGTGGTGAAGTGACTGGACTAAGTTTTCTTTAGTGTGGTGTGTGTGTGTGTGTGTGTGTTTTACCACAAGATGTCTAAGAAGTCCAAGGTCTCAGGCTTCAAGAAGTGTGACTCGTGCTGTCAGAAAATGTCTCTGACAGATGGTCACACTTCTTGTGTTTATTGCCTAGGCCCTCTGCACCTGCAGGACTCTTGTTCTGTCTGCCATGCATTCGGTCCAAGAGTCCTGCAGGAACACAGAAACAAGTTGATTTTGAAAGACTTGTTGAAGCCCGAAGGTTCCCCGGCCAAGTCCTCATCGGGCAAACCTTCCAAGCCCACTAAATCGTTAGCTCTGAGTACAGAGCCTCCGACCAGTGGCGCTACTTCTGTTTCTGCATCAGCTCTGGCTGGAGCCGAGGCTTCAAGAACTCAGTCGGCACCGATAGTTATGTCAGAACCGTCTTCGAGTCGTAAGCGCTCCAGGTCCCCTTCTTTGGAGTCGGTCCATTCAGCTCCGAGATCTCCTTTGCTTTCGGAGCGCAGCCATCGGTCCCATTCCTCTCGGTCTTCCAGGCTTTTGGACCATGACCTCGAGAGGGTGGTTAGCAGACTCCTTAAGTCGCAGGCACTGGCCCAGATGCTTCATAGCCCTTCTCAACAGACAGTGGCTATCCCCATTCCATCGTTGATTCCTCTTCCGACTCTTCCTCTGAGTTTGGAGCCGGAGTTTGTGGGAGCCGGGACCATCGACATATTGGAGCTGATATCACCCATTTCGGCTCCGTCGATTTCTTCCATGGTGCCATCCTTGGAGGGATCCGGGCGCTGTGACTCCCTTGTTGGCTCCGAGGGGGTGAGTGGCATTGGGCCATTGTCCGACCCCGTTCTCCCTCTCGGAGCCTCGGCGCAGGTGAGTTTGACTCCGACATCGGCCTCGGAGCCATCCCTCTCAGTGCCGGGAGTGGTCCTTATCTCTTCAGAGAGCGGACCTTCTTCCTTGCCTGATAGGGGTGCTTTCGAGGTCATGAGGAGTGTGCTGGCCCCTGTGCCTGCTCCTCAGTTGGCTCCCTCAGCTTCTCCCACTGTAGTGCCTGCTACGGTCTCTACCCTTCCTCTCGACCCTGACCGCAGAGATCCTATGCCTCAGGTGCCCCCATTGGGAGCATCCTCCTCTTCTGAGGCCTCCCCTGATCCGTCAGGGGAGCCCCCTCAGAAGAGGAAATGTAAGAGGAAGCATGTGGACTCCCCTGAGTCCGTCACATCTGACACCGACTTGGATGAGTTGGAAGGGTCCCCCCGATCCCCCCCTGAGGATGTCTCCTTTTCTGACATCCTTGAGATCCTCAAGCAGAGGGGTAACTGGTCTACCCTCAGTCCTTCCGTGGACGAGTCGGTCTACCTAGAGGCGTTTGGTTCTCGCCCTTCCACCTCCTGAGTGTCTCCGCCCTTTGACCCCCTTATGGAAGTGGTGACCAGAAAGGCATGGACGGCCCCTGACTCGATGGAACCTACCCCACGGAGGCCTTCAAAATTTATCACAGCCCCTTCTGATAAACAGTTTTTGACCAACGGTGTCCCTGTTGATGCCATGGTGGTGGCAGCAGCCACTAAGAAGGAACTGGCCAATCCTTCAGTACCTGTCCATCCTCCTAATAAGGATTCTAGGACCATGGATAGGTACGGCAAGCGGATGTTTTCTTCAGCGACCTTTACCATGCGGTCACTGAATTACTTATGTCATTTCACCCGCCTTCAAAGAGACTTGCTCAAAGAAATGGGTGATGCCCTACAGGATCCAACAGCTGCGTGGTCTCAGGACAAAATCAACTCCCAGCTGGCAACCCTAAACTCGATTAACTCCTCCATGTGGCTTGTTTCTTATGCAGCCGATGGAGCGAGTAGGGCTGCAGGCACAGGCGTGGCCTTAAGACGTCACGCCTGGATGCGGCTTTGTAACTTTGCTGACCCCTTTAAGGCGTCCTTCACCAACTCTCCCTTTGATGGTTCGGCGTTGTTTGGACCTCATGTGAAGGATACTTTGACCAGATGCGAACAAGAAGGCAAGACTCTCTCTGCCGTGGGAGTCCGTTTTTCCACCCCATCTAGACCATACCCCAAACGTCAGAAAGGTGGAAAAATGTGGTTCAGCAAACCACAGGGAGTCGCGCCGGACGCACGAGGTGAGTTCCCCTCTAGAGGCAGGGGGGGCAATAACAGATGCCACCCCAGGGGCAGAGGGGGTCCGCAGAATCAGGGTAGCAGCGATGCTGTCTCTGGCCAACCCTTCCAGCATCCCTGAGAAGCTGCCCGACTGTCCGCCTTCGGAGGCAGTCGGGGGAAGATTATCACTGTACCCAAAAGCCTGGCTTTCCCTCACCAAAGACAAATGGGTACGGGCGATCATATCCGAGGGTTATAAAATTCCCTTTGTCCACACCCCAAAACATCCAAAAAGGCCCCTTCCAGATGTTCCACCCGGTCTAAGGGAACAAGCAGTATTAAAAATCTCCAAACTGCTAACAAAAAGGGCCATCCAACCAGTCCCAGCAGACCAGCAAGGATCCGGAATCTACTCCAAGTTCTTTTTGGTACCAAAAAAGACAGGGGACTGAAGACCAATTTTGGAACTCAGCAGACTAAACAGGTCTGTTCAAAGAATGAAGTTCCAGATGGTCACGCTACAGTCCATTCTACCCTTTTTGGGCCAGGACCATTGGATGTGCTCTATAGACCTTCAGGATGCGTACTACCACATCAAAATGCACAGGCGCTCCAGGAGGTTTCTCCGCTTCCGGCTGGGGGCCAGTCACTACCAATTCAGGGCCCTGCCCTTTGGTCTCACTACAGCCCCCCCGAGTGTTCACCAAATGTATGGCAGTGGTTACGGCTCATCTGAGGCATCAAGGATTCCAGGTGTTTCCATATCTGGACGACTGGCTCCTTACCGCCACCACCAGGTGTCAACTTATTCAGTCCAGAGATTACACCCTTCAGATTTGCGAAGAGCTAGGTATCTCCATAAATTTCGAAAAGTCTGCTTTGTCGCCTTGTCTATTACCTTCCTAGGCACCATATTAGACACAGTCGAACTATCTGCAAAACTAACAGCACAAAGAGTCTCAGATATTCGCGAACATGTTCATATCCTTCTTCAGAACAACAAAATCCAGGCCAAGTTTGTACTGAAGACTCTAGGTCTCATGGCGGCTGCCATTACGTTACTTCCCTTAGCTCGCTTCCACATGCGACTCCTTCAGTGGATGCTCTTCTCTCAGTGGTCCTTCCAGCAGCTCCTGATGTCACACAACATTTTAATAACTCAGTCATGCAAGAAACACCTGTCTTGGTGGATGGTCTCCCTTCAAGTGATTCAGGGCAGATCCTTTGTTCTCCCCCCCCGGTTGCTACAGTGACAACGGATGCCTCCCTGATCGAGTGGGGGGGGGGCATTTTCAGGGCAGGATGGTCCAGGGCACTTGGCAACCTTTCGAGTGCCACCTGCACATAAGTGTCCTAGAGATGAGAGCAGTACTTCTAGCATTGCAAGCCCTTCAGGACTCTCTTCCCATCAGGACGGTTGCAGTTCAGATGGACAATATGTCCGTAATGTGGTACATCAACAAGCAGGGCGGAACCAAGTCCTGGCCCTTATGTTGAGATGCACTCAGACTTTGGTAGTGGGCAATCTCCTCTCAGCGGTTTCTGATAGCAACGCATATCCCCGGGAAGTCCAACGTCATAGCGGATAGGCTGAGCAGAGCCATTCTCATGCCGCACGAGTGGTCTCTCAACCAGTCAGTAGTGGAGAAAATTTTTGGAAAATGGGGTCAGCCTTGCGATCTTTTCGCAACACCCCAGAACAGCAAGTACCAAGAATTTTTCACTCTCTTCCCGGCCACTCCCCCAGAGATGCTCTAGTCCACGATTGGCCCCGGGGTCTCCTGTACGCTTTTCCCCCTTTTCCATTAATCACTCAGTTGATTCAGAAAGCTACCGCCTTGAGATCCACAATAATCCTCATTGCTCTGTACTGGCCTCCACAAATCTGGTTTCTGTTCCTGCATTGTTACCTCTTGGAGCAGCCCTGGCATCTGGACCCAGTTCCAGATTTCTTGACCCATCAGTCGGGCAAGCTGCACCAATCCCTCCCGTCTCTCAACCTCACAGCTTGGTTGCTGCACTTCCAACCTTAGCCAGGCTTCCCTTTATCTCCCATTCGGTGCGTGACATCATTTTAGCTTCTCACAAATCTTCTACCAGGAGGATTTATGCCAGCAAATGGAAACATTTTTCCTTCTGGGAAAAATCTAGGAACATAGACCCATTCGTGGCTCCTATCCAATCGGTCCTGGATTTTTTGGCTGAACTTTTTCAATCAGGATCTTCTTCGTCCACTATCAGAGTCCAATTAGCGGCCATTTCAAATTTTCATGTGGGCCTGTCAGACTCCTCTATTATGTCTCATAAACTCTGTAAAGCCTTCCTTAAAGGAATCTTTTTACTTAAGCCCCCGATCAGACATCCCCCACCGCAGTGGGATTTGAATCTAGTTTTAACCTCCTTGATTCTCCCTCCCTTTGAACCTGCGGCTTCCTGTTCTTTGAAGTTTTTTTCATGGAAGACTTTGTTTCTAGTGGCCATAACCTCTGCGAGGAGAGTCTCAGTTCTTCACGCCCTTTGCGTTCGTCCTCCTTATCTGGTTTTCCATAAAGATAGAGTGTCCCTAAGAACTAACCCCTCTTTTTTACCCAAGATATCTTCTGAGGCAAATCTAAACCAGACTATCAATCTCCCAGTTTTCTTCCCAAATTACTCCAACAGAGCGGAACAAAAGTTGCATTTCTTGGATGTTCACTGCCAACTCCGTTACTACCTGGATAGAACCAAGCAATTTAGGAAATCTGAGCAGCTCTTCCTATCTTATGCTGAAGGGAAGAAAGGCCTTCCAGTTTCCAAAGTAACCCTTTCTAGATGGTTGGCCTCTGTCATCACTTTCATCTATGAACTGAGGCATCAAAAGCTTCCATCAAAACCTAGAGCCCATTCAACTAGAGCCTTAGCCACGTCAATAGCTTTTCAGGACAGGTTGCCTTTAGATTTTATTTGTGCGGCAGCCACATGGGCCTTTCCTCATACCTTTATTTCTCATTATAAATTGGACATGGCCTCCAGAAGCCGAGCTAACTTTGGTTCCACCATCCTCAAGAGTCTGTTCCAATGAGCCACCCAGGTTTGAGGTGCTAGGGATGCGGTCCCATCCAGCAAGAATGAAGGCAAGATTGACAACTTAACATTGAGAAGTTATGTACCTACCATAACGTTCCATGTTAGTTGTCTTCTTCTCGCCTTCTTTCTTGCGTCCCGCCCTCCAACCCCCTAGCCTGGACAGACCGATAGGATCCTACGGGGCCTTTCCTTTTTTTTGCCCAGTATGGTCTCCAGTGGTTATCCTTTTCTAGGGATGGCTATCTATATGGCTATGCCTCTCTCTCTCCTTTGTGCTGGGGACAGAACTGCTATAGTGTTAGCTATCAAACGAGATCTGGGTAGTTAGCGCCTAGTATTGTGGGATACAGGGTTACCTCGAGCCAGTAAAAATAGCTCTCGAGCTTTGGTATAAGCTGAGTCAGAGCCGAGGATCGGCTCCGAACCCATCCAGCAAGAAAGAAGGCGAGAAGAAGACAGCTAACATGGAACGTTATGGTAGGTACATAACTTCTCATTTCTACCCTTTCTCAAGAAAATCTAATTGACTAAAATGTATATCCTTCCCAAAATAATGTTCCTAATGAGACTACTTCACCACACCTACAATTGTAACTAGAGAGATAATTTTTAAAACGTGATTTCTAGTTTTCTGTTGATTGTATCACATCCCATAATTAGTAGGAAAAATGTTGACCAACAGACTAGGGGAGTTAGGGTTACCTAATCATAAAAAATACAATGATGCAGCAGCTAAATACTCCTACATTTGATTAAGGGTAAATGCAAGATTTTTACGGCTATACATCAAGCTTAACATTATCAGAACACCAGTTACAGGGGCAGTGCCATGAACCTCCAACAAAGCCTGGGATCTTGGACGGTGGGGAGGCATGGATGGGAGCCAGAATTTTCCACTGGTCTAAGAGATACTTTGGAAAAGAAATTTCAAATATAAGGGAGCAACACATTTGAATAACTGGATTAAGGCAGGCTTTTTCTTCCTTCTCTACATTTGGTGACCCAAAATAAAAGAATTGGGGACTACAATGAATTGAAATTAAATTTAATAGAGAAAAATTGTTATGGTGACAATGTTTACAGTTACAAGTTATCTCATAAAAACTAAAGGCCCATGAACATACAAGAGTTGACAGGATTATACATAAGTAAGATCAATATAAGAAACCGTGCGTGTAATTTTAAAATTAGTCTGTTTTACAGGGGAAAACTTAGTCCATGATAATGATATGTAATCTTGGTTAGGCAAGTGGGGCCCCATTTTACACGATGGTATTGAATCATTGTTCCTATTCGAGATCATGTGGATCACCTCCCCCATTCTTCCTAGTATTCACCATTTTATTTTCTTTCGTAGTCATCTATCATTGGCAACACTCTCCAACAAGACTATACAGACTGTTGGTCATAGTTGTGTGAGCACTGTAATGCTTGTGAGACCAATTACCTTCACAGGATCTGCAGGTGCCTCGTAAAAATAAATGGTGAGCCGTTATGAAAGTTATTGCTTGAGCTACAAGGGAACATTTTCCTGATTTAAACCGTCCAGAAATTTGACTGTGAGTTAACTAGAGCTGATTACCCAGGTGATTCTTCCATCATCATTTGGATCAGACTAGTCAGATGTCTTTTGTGGTTTTCAATTTCAGAAATTGGAAAGTGTGGCCAAGTAACTGGAATCCATCCTTTATCTGCTACATAAACAGTTTATCTCATTGGTAGCCTCCCCAGGTTGACAAACAAGAATGGAATACAAGATGTGTGAGATTCAAATAAGCCGTATTGTCAGACAGTAGTTTTGTTACATGATAACCAATAATTTTTCTTAGTACATAACTTTGGAGGTATTTTGACAGCAAATATTAATAGACTTTTATTTTAAGTTGCACTGAATGCATACTTTTGTTTCTTGTGCTAAGTTTAAATACTTCTGTTTATATTTGCAAATTTCCTGATTTTTACAGAGGTTTGAATTCAGCCCAAGTTTTGTAATAATTTTGTTTTTGTGTTTATTACGGTTTGTTATACATGTTCTGACTTAAGGTCTTGAATTAAATCCTTATGGTTTGAAAAATATGTATTTTGTCCCATTTGTCAATTCACATTTCTTTCCTTTTGTCATACTTTCTAAGCAGTATCATATCCATAATTGTATTTCTGAATCCTTCTCCTTTGTAGTCATTTTAAAACTTTTTCCAAAATGTTTCATTCTTTATACATGCCATAAACAATTATTCCCTTTCTCTATTCGTTTATATTACATTTTACTGGTAATTTATCCTGCAAAATTCTCCAAGAAAATTCCGGATCTACTTCTAATACTGGAATGACCATATCATTGAATTTCATTTTTGTGAGATGAAAATCGCGAAAAAGAAATATCCAAACAGCAAATTTTTTCCAGGGCAAGTAAGCAGTTGCCCAAACTTCAACAAAACACACACTGGGCACCTCCCACACCTCCCTAACTATATATGTCAAATCCAGGATTGCACTGTAATGTAGAAAAGGGCATATTGGGCAAGTGTTTACTAGTCCTGGGAAAATTTTGCCAGTCAGGTATTTCTTTTTCACAATTTTCATCTTGAGAAAATGAAATTCGATGATATGGCTGTTTAAGTATTAGAAGGAGATCCGCAAATTCAACACCCCCATACATCTCCTACATTTTTTCTTCTATTTTTGCAACATTTTTTACTTCCATGGCTACACCAGTTAATATTTTTTTGACTGTATTAATACAATTTTTCTATTTCCATCATTTCATTAAATTTTAACTTTCATAACTTTATTTTCATATTCTTTCTCATTTGTCATTTCCTGCTTACTAATACTGTTCTTGCCCCTTCAAATTTCTACAAATCTCCTTATTTCATATATAGCATTTCTCTTGTTTCTCTTTCTTTTTTTTTACGTTCTGATGTATAGATGCTGAATATACTACATTTTTTATTCAAACTGCCTGTTTTTTATAATATGTCACCCATCTTTTAACTGGGGTCAGTTCTGACCCTCAAATAAAACTGAAAAAATACCTCTAACAGTTTTTTACATTTTAGCTGGAAATATATACACACTTTCCCCAACGTATGCTGTTTTTTCACCAATATGTAATTATTTAACATATATTTATTTTTTTATCAGCTTTATTAAATTATCTGACACAGATACATGCACATTAATAGGAAACAAACCATATTAACGTTTTTATTTACATAAATTATACATTACATATCTGTTTTCTTTCTTTACAACTCTAAATTACAATAAGATAATAAAACGTAACTTGCTTTGTGGATATTTGTTTTTGGAAGGTCACGACATTTTATTTACCTCCAGCCTTATTCGTTCCAACACCTGTGTTTTATGTTTTATCTTATTGCTTTGATTGTGGTGTACAGAACGTTTACTCCTTGGGTGTGGATTATACTTCCTCTAAATTACAATGCTTCGTTCTCAATGCAGGAAACAGTTGCACATAAAGACAGAGGAAAAATTAATAAAATAACACAGTAGAGATGTAAAAATAGCTATTAGAAAGTAAAGTAGGACAGCAGTGATCTACACCCATCCCAGAATAGGAGACAAGGAAGACAAGGAACAGTTTGAAGGTAATATTGTCAAAGTAAAATTGAAACAATAGCATCTCTATGATTAGACTGAATTATTGCAGTTTTTATGTTGCACTTTGCAATCCTTCAGTGTGGTAGGTGAACTACTTTAGTATTGCACTTAGTTACTGCACATCCATAAAATAAGCCACTTGATAGGCTAGTTATGTAACAGAAGTGGTTGAATGTTTAAACAGACTTGTGGTTCATTTTTCCCAAGAGTTCAACAGTCTAATGGAGAGCGGAAAGAAACTGTTATTTAGTCTGGTGGTCTTACAATGCAAGCTTCTGTATTTCCTGCCTGAGGAGAGGTGAGTGTACAGACCATTGGCAGGATGCGTTGGATCACTGGAAACTTTTCTGGCCCTGTCACTCTTCCAGATGTGTAAGGAAGGTGCCAATGATTCTTTCTGTTGACCTTACAGCTCTCTTGAAAACCTTCTGATCCTAATTGTTACAACTCCCATACCAGATTGTAATGCTGTTGGTCAGGACACTTTCAGTGGTGTCCCTATAAAAGGTTTGAAGTATGGAGCTTGGTAATCTTGCCTTCCTGAGTTTCCTTAGAAAGTGAAAGCATTGCTGAGATTTTTTGACTGTGCTGGATACATAGACTGACCAGGATAAATTTTCCGTAATATGAACACCCAAGAACTTTGTACTCTTGTCCCTTTCCACTGTCATCCCCTTCATCACTAGAGGTTTGTGTGGTACTTGAGATCTTCTGAAATCAAGTCAACTCCTTTGTCTTGCTGACATTCAGTGCTAGATTGTTGTTGTCACACCAGACCAGTAATTGATCAATCCTGTCTAACAGTGGTGTCATCCTTGAATTTGATGATCCTATTAGTCCCATGTCTTGCCATGCAGTCGTGTCTCATCAGAGTGAAAAAGTGAGGGCTTAAGAGACACCCCTGCAGTACTCGTGTGTTCAGGATGATACTTCCGGAGCTGTTGTCTCCCACACAAACCTTTTGAGGTCGTTCAGTAAGGAAGCTCTGAATCCAGTTGCATAAATGAGAATCTATGCCCAGTTGAAGTAGCTTCGATATCATATTCTGAGGGAAGACAGTGTTGAAGGCAGAACTGAAATTGATGAGTAACAGTCTTGCATAGCAGTTTTTGCTTTCTAAGTGGTTCATTGTTTCATGGAGAGCTAGTGAGATGGCATCCCTGTACTGTGATTTGTCCTGTATGTGAATTGCAGTATGTCCAGCATCACAGGTAAGATTGAGGCTATATGATTTTTGACCAGCCTCTCCAGGCACTTCATTACCATCAAGATTAAAGAAACTGGTCGGTAGTTATTCAGAGTTGTTGGCTGTGGTTTCTTGGGTAGAGGAATGATAGTCATCTCCTTGAAGCATTTCAGAACACTGGCTAGATGGAGTGAGAAGTTGAAGATGTCAGTGCGTACTAGAGCCAGTTCCGTCGCACACTTCCTTAGTACCCTGCCCATGATCTTGTCAGGGCCAGCTGCTTTCCTTGGGTTGACACGTTTTAGGATTCTGGTGACATTAGTTATATTGAAGCTCAGCACCGCTACATCCCTGTCTTCAGAGATTCTGCATGCTGTTATTTTGTTGTCAGCATTAAGCCTACTGAAGAATTTGTTCAGTTGTTTCAGAAACTTGTTGCTATCATCACATGAAGCTAATGTAGGCTTGTAGTCGGTAATGGTTTGAATTCCTTTCCATAGTTGCCTGGTATCCTTCTGCTCCCTGAAGTGGCTTTGGATTTTTCTGCCATAGGATCTTTTCACCTCTTTGATACCTTTGTTCAGTTTGGCTCTGGCCACACTTAAAGCTTCTATAGCTTGGGATTTGAAAGCTGTGTTTCTTACTTTCAAGAGCTTGTACACCTCAATAGTTAGCCAAGATTTTTGATTTTCCCATATAGGGATGAGTTTGGTGTTTGTTACATCCTCCACACACTTAGAAATGTAAGCTGTGACCGACTCAGTGTGTGTGTCTAAGTCAAGCAGCTTCTCTATAAACACTGACCAGTCTGTACAGTCAAAGCAGTCTTGTAGAGCTGAGATTGCTCCCTCAGGCCAGATCCTTATTTGTTTTCTAGCCGGTGCACTGGCTTTCAGTATGGATTTATAAGCTGGAACCAGCTTGATGGCTAGGTGGTCAGAGGATAAGGTTTTGCTTTATATGCACCTTTGATGTTAGTGTAGACCCTTATCCAGTATATTTATCCCCCTTATGGCAAAATTTACTTTGTGGTGGTAGTGGGGGTAATAGAGTCTTTAGGTTAGCCTGATTGAAGTCTCCTGCAATTACTATTGCATGCTCTAGATTTCTGTTTTGCAGGTCACTTATAGACTGATATAAGGTGAACAGAGTGTCACTGATATTTGCATCAGGTAGGATGTAGACTGCTGTAATGGATATTCCATTGAACTCTCTTGGCAGGTAGAAGGGCCTGGATTTTAGTGATAGAATTTCAATGTTTTCTGAGCAGAAGTTGATGGTTACTACACAGTTGCTGCACCAGTTGTTATTAACGTATATGCACACTCCCCATCCTCTGGACTTGTCACATAGTGACTGAATTCTGTATGCTCTAAATAAAGTCATGGCCTCTACATTTACTGAGCTATCACTGATATTTTGGTTTAACCACATTTCCGTAAACACAAATAAATTGCTGTTTCTCACCTCGTTTTGTAATGAGAGTTCCAGTCTTAAGGTGATGCATCTTATTTTCAAATGAGCGTACGTTGGCTAGTAGTATGGAAGGCAGTGCAGGCCTGTGAGGGTTTACCTTCAGTCTGAATGAAATTCCTGTTCTAGTGCCTCTTTTTCTCAGTCTGGTACATCTTTTTCTTTTTTTATGACTACCAGTTGCCATGAACATGCAA
This sequence comes from Protopterus annectens, assembly GCF_019279795.1. Lineage (NCBI taxonomy): Eukaryota > Metazoa > Chordata > Ceratodontiformes > Protopteridae > Protopterus > Protopterus annectens. The sequence continues at coordinate 257,830,847 of NC_056743.1, forward strand.
TCTGCTCGAAGTTTGCATTCATCTTTATGTTCCAGCAAAATCCTTAGCTGTAGTAGTTCCTGTAGTATGTTTGACCCTACAGGCCTCACTGTAAGAAGTTGATCAAACCCACAACATAACAACAATGCAGATCCAATTTTTAACAGATTCTCTGCACTGTAACTTAGTCTAACCATTCAAGCTTGCTCCTCCCTGGGCTTCACGATAAACGTCGAAAAATCTGTTCTAGAACCATCTCAAAACTTAAACTTCATTGGAGCAGAATTAGAAAACAATTCCTTGATGGCAAAACATCCCCTAGAAACAGTAGAAGATCTTCACTACCATGTTCGGAGAGTAATCAGAAAATTATAAATTCTCCCCAGTTTTGCCATACCATTATTCTCACAGATTTTGCCACCCCAGTAAAAAAAAAAAAAAAAAAAAGTGTAATCTGCTGTGGGCAGTGTTTACTGATGTCCTGTATATCACTGTTGCAGTATTCATAACATATATGGGACCTCCTGTGTCAAGCAGTATACCAAAGTCTTTAATTCGTATCAGTGTTGTATGTCAGACATATGCTCCCTGCTTCAGTATAGGCCGTAAAGGTGGCATATGGAAGCTTCAAATTAAGAACTACTTTGCCTACAGTCCGAAGTCCAAATGCTATAATTTTACATTGTTCTGAATACCCTTCACTGTGCTGGTGTTATATCAAGCCTTTTTCAGATAAGTACCCCATTGGGATTCATTTTCTTTCTTTTATAGTGCATTTAGAAAATTCATGTCATCCAGGAAAGGGAAATGTCAGTGTGGAATGCACATTCCCTGTAAAGATCATTACACGTATTTGTTTTGTGTAGGTGCTTCTCACGACCACAGTTGATGTTCTGTTGGTCAGGCATTTGTGTCAAAGACTCTTCATAACTGTCTGTCTTCTCTTTCCATTTATTTTGAGAACCATTGTCTCAAGTTGTTTGCTCAGGGTACCATGGCCAAATCTACCTGCCCTGAGGTTCAGCCACTTCTTAAGAAAAGGTGAGTCTGAAACTGCCAATGTCCAGCCTCTGCCAGACATCTCTCTTGACATGGATGATATCCCTGAATACCACCTGGTACTGACATCTGTTCCCTCTGTCGCGACCATGTTGGATGCTGGCATGGAACCATCTTTTCGCATGTCCTCTGAGGCTTTACAAATGTCTGCTGCAGATGTGGAGGGGGAACAATGGCTGATCCTATCTGAGGGGCTTTAGGGTATTTCCCAGATGTTTATTACAGAGGAAGTGCTTCGTGCCTTGATTGAATCAAGACAGGATACTGAACCTTCAAAGTTTGTTAAAGCTGATGTTCCCCTTAAGAAAAGACAGAAGACTAAGCACATTTCTCCCACCTCAATGATCTTCGGAGTGACAGGATTTTATTCAAACCTTGTTTAATACCCTGATTGCTTTGAGACCACCTCAGGGGGTTTTGGTTCCTGCCCCTCCTTGGTCCTGTACTCCTAAAAGATCTAGGTAATCTTATTCCTGTGCTGAGGTATCACTCATTTGAGGATTCCTTGGCCTGCTCCTCCCAAATGCCATCACCTCTGGACTCAGCTCTAAGGAGGACGATTCCTTACACCCTGACCTGTCCGTTGGAAATACACTGGTTTGTATTTTGGAGCATTTTAAGTGGGACTGCTCCCAAGTTTCTGACATACAGAAAAGATATTATGAGTTAGTGCAGATGTGGTCCCCTAAGCCTTTTGCTGTTCCCCTGTTTTGGCTGCTCTATTAAATAATTTTTCAGTTGCTTCTTTGGCTCCTGATTCCCAGCCTCCTGCCCCTAAGGATTACAACCATTTTTATAAGGTGCTTTAGGCTTTCAGGTTTCTTTATAAGTGTCCTCCTTCTTACCCTGCTGTGGTGTTTATGTCTCTGCTAAGTCTTCTCTTCTTTTGCTTTCTTCTTAGTTTCTTCCCTTGGACAAGGATAGTCGAGCTATGGAGAGACTGGGGAAGAAGGTCTACATTTCTGCCACAGTGGCATTTTATGTCTTTAACTGTCATACTCACATGACCTGATGTATTTTATCCCTTTTGTGTAGGGTTGCCACCTTTTTAGTGGGACAGAGTAGGACATTGGCCATGCCCCCTACGATGACATCACCACGGGGGTGTTGAAGGAGATACAGATATGGGCACAACAGTGTGAAGTTAAGTTATTACAGCATACTGAAATCTCAAACCATTTAAATTATGAAGCTTTAAAAGTGAAGCAATACTAAAAAAACACATTACTTAGTTGTTGCAGTAAGTAAACCTTACAGAAACACTACTCATATTAAACAGACAGTTGTGTTTATTTAAAAAAGTAGAACACTTATTCTACATATCAGTCTAACTATGACTATTCTGAAACAAGAAAACTAAAAAAAGTCGACATACTGCACAGCAGACAAGCACAGCAATTTTTTTAGATGTAGAATTGAGTACGTTTATTGCAAATGTAAGCTTAAAGCAAAAAAAAAAAAAAATACATACTGCTCACTACAAGAAAAGTAGACTAAATCACTTATTTTTAAATGTGTATTTTGCATTTGATTTGATGGCCTGAAGAAGTACCTGGTTTGATATAATATTTGAATAAAAGTTACTGTACTTCATCCGGTAATTTATATTCATTATTAGCTCAGCTTTTAACAAGTCCATACTACAACGGTTTCACACATCTCTCCATTTATTTCTCACCAAAGAGAAAACTCTCTCCGCAAATGCATTTGATGTTGGTATAGATAATACCCTAACAATTACCGGATATAGTGCAGTCAGCTCAGGCCCTTCTCTAAAGAGCTTCAGCCACTTTTCTCCTAGAGACAAGCTTGTGGTACATAACTGTTGGAGAAAGGGCTTAACTGCTGAATAGTCCTGAAAAAGATGGTCTTCATCTATGGCCTACAGACTCAGGGCAGTGGTCACACTGAGTAAGTCACTGAAAACAAAGGGCTCAGTTAAAGACAACTTTAGACAGTGTAATCAAGTAGTTGTTTTCAGTAAAAACTGTTCTAAGTACTTAACTGCTGTCTCCAAGAACATGATGAAGTCTCTCTTCAGTTTGTTGAAATAAGTGCTGTCTAATGTGCTCATAAATGCCCTACATTTTCCACCAAATAAAGCATCTTTAGCATATTTGCAGTTTTTCCTTGTGAGAGACCATTACTAAAAATGTTTCAGTGGCAGTAGGTGCTGCTTTTTCTGTTATATGTTCATTGAAATCCACAAGAACACTGAGAAAGTGCAAATAGTACTGAGGGCAGTGTAGGCTATGCATTCTCCCCATGCACATTATATGAAAAGTACTGCCATATCTGCTGGGGGTCTCTTCTCCCTGGGAGAGGAAATACAACTGGTGCACTGGGAGATTTGTCACTACTGTGTCAATGGCTGGCAGAAGTGACAGCCACCTTGTTGACATATGCCTTATGAGATTCTCATATTCCATGCCACAAAAGTCAAGTCTTTCAAGTCTCTGGTCCTAGTGGCAGAACCTGAGAAATGGCTGAAAAATGTCATCACAAATACTTCCACATCATAAGGTAGTTGTGCTGCTTCTTTTTTTTTATCTGTGTTATAAATAATGTGGGCAACACAGCCTTCTGGAGTGATGGGCACTTTTCTTTTAACCTCATATACACACCAGATTTCTTTCCATAATTCACTTCTGGCATTATCAGCTCCGTATGCTGAAATGCTGTTCCAGGGCAAGGAGTGCTTTTCCATCATGTTTGAAATCTGTTGTGATATAGCCTGGGCAGATTCATCAGGGTCTTCACAGAAGTCCAAAAGACTATGCACCACCCCTTCTTTCAAAACATCATAACCTCACTACAAGTGGAAAATAATTTTATGTTTCTCTTGTTGGAAGCATTTGATGATAGTGCAAATGAAGTGAATGGTTTCTGAAGTTCGCACAGAAGGCATTCCAATGAGTGCAGTCCCAAAACATTTTCAACAATGGCTTCAGCTTTGTTTGTCCGCAAGATAGTTTCTTTGCGATGTCCGAGTCGCTGTACAACTGGCTGGCCAATTTTACGGCACAGTCCAAACTGTTATAAGAAATATTGTATTTAACAGCATGGAACACCTCAGAGGCTTCTGCTGTAATGATCTTAAGTTCTGGTCCCTCAAGGTATGTATTCCTTGCACATGTCATCAGGAGACTGGATTTTGCTTGAAGAATTGCAGTCTTATGTTGTTCGTGTCATGCGACATTTCTTCCAGCATGGGTGACTAGGAATTCCTTTTTGCAGTACCTGCTGAATGCTTTTACATCATTGCACTTTTCCATTCAGTTGAATTCCATTTTCCAAACATCCTGCCACTTGCATATTCTCTTGTTTCAGGTAGACTGTGATGAAGCTGCTGTTCTCTTCATTTTTGAATATGTACTTGCCTGATATACAGCATATTTAACAAAACTGTTAGTAGGCTGCAGAAATACAATGGCACACAAACTGGCTAGAAGCACTGTTTCTGGCCAGTTTTCACTTGCCACTTAAATTTGAAAGAACTGGTTAGAAATAACTGGCATTTGAAAGAACTGGTTTGAAAAACATTGGCACCTGAAACATGAAACAGTTTGTAAAATAGTTTGTTGACGTACATTAACTGAAGACCTGAGGAATGCAGCAGAAGGGAACATAACAAACCATTTCAAAAGGTAAAATAGTAAATGACATAATGGGGGGGGCGCATTTTGGCCATTGAAAACATGACATTAACACAGCTTATATAACACCAAATGCATTAACACTGAACATAACTCCACCCCTCCAAAAAAAAGAAAAAGGTGCACATTTTCACTTTACATTACTTCTTGCAAATCAGTAAAAGCCACTCTAAAATGAATTAGATTGCACAGCAGACTCCATTTACCACTGAGCACAGCTATTAAGAAAAACAAATAAACCTGTAGCATTAACCAACAAAATGATGCAATAAACCAGGCCCAACAGCAGCACCAGCACTGCCCATAATCACATTGTAATCAAAGCAGTACATTTTAAACTTACTGAAGACAACACTAAAAATACATATATTTCCACTTCTGAGCATGCCCCCCACACAGAAAAAATAAAGTTAAACATTTTGCCTTTTGAAAGTACAATTAGAATGCACAGCAGACCCCATTTACCTCTGAGTACAGCAATTAAATAAAACCCATAGCATTAGTTTATACAACAGAACAATGCCATAAAAAACAGCCCCAACTACAGCACTGCCCATATTCACATTCTAATCAAAGCATTACATTTTAAATGTATTGAAGACAGCACTAAAAAAATACATTTTCATTTCTGAAAATGACCCCCCGCCCAAAAAAAAGTTAAACATGTTCCCTTTTGAAACTACAATTAGAATACACAGCAATTAAGAACAAATAAACCTAAACCTAAAAAAAAATAATAATTTTGTTTTTCTTTGCAATTCAGAATATATGTGAACTTGTAGTGTTAGCCAATTAATGATTGTTTTTAATCGTACACTAAACTGTTATGTATGTTTTTAATTGTACACTAAACTTTTATGTATAATTAATCTGTCTGTAATTGGAGCTTTTCTCCTCCGGTCTCCACTGAAAATGGGCTCCTGGCCCAGCTGGACTAACCTGGTTAACAAATGTCAATAAATAAATAAAGTAAATATAGCATTAGTTTACCCAACAGAATGATGCAATAAAAATAGGCCCAACAGCAGTACTGCCCATAATCACATTCTAATCAAAGCAGTACATTTTAAACATACTGAAGACAACATTAAAAAACAAAATACACACATTTCCACTTCTGAACATACCTCTCCCCCCAAAAAATAAAGTTAAGCAAACATTGTTCCTTTTGAAAGTACTTCTTGCAAGACATCACATACCAGCTAGTCTAAAATAAATTAGAAAGCACAGCAGACCCCAATTACCTCAGATCACTGCAATTAAGAAAAATAAACCTATAACAATAATTTACCCTGAACAACTATGCAGTAAAGAACAGTCCAAGTAACAGCAGAATGGTGATATTCACTTTATAAACAAAGCAATACATTTTAAAGTTATTAAAGACAGAGTAAAAGATACACACATTTCCGCTTATAAAAGCGACAGTCACAACATGTACCTAGTAGAATCCTAAATGCACTACGTTTACCTATGAGTGATTGAACATGTCCCCTCAAAAAATAAAGCTACCCACATGCACATCACATTTTCACTTTTAAAAGTGAAGTGATGACTTTCAGGAACACTATAAAAATACCCAAAGCAGTATCTTAACTTCTTGAAGACACCATTAAAAAAAATAAATTGCACAGATTTCCACACAAAAAAGTGTGAACTGTACTGACTCCTGAAACACTTTTATCTGTAAATGCAAAGTACCTAGGAAAAGTCACAATTACAATAGAATTATACCACACTACATTTATCAGTGAAGACTGCCCCACCAGAAAACATATTCTATACGCACACATTTTTGCCTTTAAACTTAATGCTTCCAAATCATCCCTAATCAAAACCACAGTTGTAGATTACATTACACACACTCTCACACACCTTTTATACTTTAAAAACTAGCACTACTACTTGAAATCTCAAACACTACACAGATTCAGTGCACCCAATTTATCTCCTGCTGGAGTGGCTGGCTTGGCCTGGCTAACTTCCTCCCTGCTGAAGTGGCTGACTTCCTCCTTGCCTGCTGGAGTGGCTGGCTGGCTGACTTCCTCCCTGCCTGCCTGCTGGAGTGGCTGGCTGGCTGACTTCCTCTCTGCCTACCTGCTGGAGTGGCTGGCTGACTTCTCTGCCTGCCTGCTGGAGTGACTGGCTGGCTGACTTCCTCCCTACCTGCTGGAGTGGCTGGCCGACTTCCTCCATGCCTGCCTGCTAAAGTGGCTGGCTGGCTGACTTCCTGCCTGCCTGCTGAAATGGCTGGCTGGCCGACTTCCTCCCTGCCTGCCTGCTGGAGTGGCTGTGTGGCTGACTTCCTCCTTGCCTGCTGGGTGACTATCTGGCTGACTTCCTCCCTCCCTCCCTGCCTGCTGGAGTGTCTGGCTGGCTGACTTCCTCCGTCCCTCCCTGCCTGCTGGAGTGTCTGGCTGGATGACTTCCTCCCTGCCTGCAGGAGTGGCTGGCTGGCTGGCTGACTTCCTCCCTGCCTGCAGGAGTGGCTGGCTGGCTGGCTGACTTCCTCCCTGCCTGCAGGAGTGGCTGGCTGGCTGGCTGACTTCCTCCCTGCCTGCAGGAGTGGCTGGCTGGCTGGCTGACTTCCTCCCTGCCTGCAGGAGTGGCTGGCTGGCTGACTTCCTCCCTGCCTGCAGGAGTGGCTGGCTGGCTGACTTCCTGCCTGCCTGCAGGAGTGGCTAGCTGGCTGACTTCCTGCCTGCCTGCAGGAGTGGCTGGCTGGCTTCCTCCCTGCCTGCAGGAGTGGCTGACTGACTTCCTCCCTGCCTGCAGGAGTGGCTGGCTGACTTCCTCCCTGCCTGCTGGAGTGGCTGGCTGACTTCCTCCCTGACTACTGGAGTGACTGGTTGGCTGACTTCCTCCCTGCCTGCTGGAGTGGCTGGCTGGCTTCCTCCCTGCATGCAAGAGTGGCTGGCTGGCTTCCTCCCTGCATGTAGAAGTGGTTGACTGGCTTCCTCCCTGCCTGCAGGAGTGGCTGGCTGGCTTCCTCCCTGCCTGCAGGAGTGGCTGGCTGACTTCCTCCCTGCCTGCAGGAGTGGCTGGCTGACTTTCCTCCCTGCCTGCTGGAGTGGCTGGTTCACTTCCTCCCTGCCCACTGGAGTGGCTGGCTGGCTGACATCCTCCCTGCCTGCTGGAGTGGCTGGCTGACATCCTCCCAGCCTGCTGGAGTGGCTGGCTGGCTTCCTCCCAGCCTGCAGGAGTGGCTGGCTGACTTCTTCCCTGCCTGCTGGAGTGGTTGGCTGACATCCTCCCTGCCTGCTGGAGTGCCTGGCTGACTTCCTGCCTGCCTGCTGGAGTGGCTGGCTGGCTTCCTCCCAGCCTGCAGGAGTGGCTGGCTGACTTCTTCCCTGCCTGCTGGAGTGGTTGGCTGACATCCTCCCTGCCTGCTGGAGTGCCTGGCTGACTTCCTGCCTGCCTGCTGGAGTGGCTGGCTGACTTCTTCCCTGCCTGCTGGAGGGGCTGGCTGGCTGACTTCCTCCCTCCTTGCTGGAGTGGCTGGCTGACTTCCTCCATGCCTGCTGGAGTGGCTGGCTGACTTCCTCCCTGCCTGCTGGAGTGGCTGACTGGCTGACTTCCTCCCTGCCTGCTGGAGTGGCTGACTGGCTGACTTCCTCCCTGCCTGCTGGAGTGGCTGGCTGGCTGACTTCCTCCCTGCCTGCTGGAGTGGCTGGCTGGCTGACTTCCTCCCTGCCTGCTGGAGTGGCTGGCTGGCTGACTTCCTCCCTGCCTGCTGGAGGTGCTGGCTGGCTGACTTCCTCCCTGTCTGCTGGAGAGGCTGGCTGGCTGGCTGACTTCCTCCCTGCCTGCTGGAGGGGCGGGCCGGCTGACTTCCTCCCTGCCTGCTGGAGGGGCGGGCCGGCTGACTTCCTCCCTGCCTGCTGGAGGGGCGGGCTGGCTGACTTCCTCCCTGCCTGCTGGAGGGGCGGGCTGGCTGGCTGACTTCCTCCCTGCCTGCTGGAAGGGCTGGCTGGCTGACTTCCTCCCTGCCTGCTGGAGGGGCGGGCTGGCTGACTTCCTCCCTGCCTGCTGGAGGGGCTGGCTGGCTGACTTCCTCCCTGCCTGCTGGAAGGGCTGGCTGGCTGACTTCCTCCCTGCCTGCTGGAAGGGCTGGCTGGCTGACTTCCTCCCTGCCTGCTGGAAGGGCTGGCTGGCTGACTTCCTCCCTGCCTGCTGGAAGGGCTGGCTGGCTGACTTCCTCCCTGCCTGCTGGAAGGGCTGGCTGACTTCCTCCCTGCCTGCTGGAAGGGCTGGCTGGCTGACTTCCTCCCTGCCTGCTGGAAGGGCTGGCTGACTTCCTTCCTGCCTGCTGGAAGGGCTGGCTGGCTGACTTCCTTCCTGCCTGCTGGAAGGGCTGGCTGGCTGACTTCCTCCCTGCTTGCTGGAAGAGCTGGCTGGCTGACTTCCTCCCTGCCTGCTGGAAGGGCTGGCTGGCTGACTTCCTCCCTGCCTGCTGGAAGGGCTGGCTGGCTGACTTCCTCCCTGCCTGCTGGAAGGGCTGGCTGGCTGACTTCCTCCCTGCCCACTGGAATGGCTGGCTGACTTCCTCCCTGCCCGCTGGAATGGCTGGCTGACATCCTCCCTGCCCGCTGGAATGGCTGGCTGACATCCTCCCTGCCCGCTGGAATGGCTGGCTGACATCCTCCCTGCCCGCTAGAATGGCTGGCTGACTTTCTCCCTGCCCACTGGAATGGTTGGCTGACTTCCTCCCTGCCCACTGGAATGGTTGGCTGACTTCCTCCCTGTCTAATGGAATGGCTGGCTGGCTGACTTCCTCCCTGTCTGATAGAATGTCTGGCTGGCTGACTTCCTCCTTGTCTGATGGAATGTCTGGTTGGCTGACTTCCTCCTTGTCAGATGGAATGTCTGGCTGGCTGACTGACTGACTTCCTCCCTGTCTGATGGAATGTCTGGCTGGCTGGCTGACTTCCTCCCTGTCTGATGGAATGTCTGGCTGGCTGGCTGACTTCCTCCCTGTCTGATGGAATGTCTGGCTGGCTGACTTCCTCCCTGTCTGATGGGATGTCTTGCTGGCTGACTTCCTCCCTGTCTGATGGGATGTCTTGCTGGCTGACTTCCTCCCTGTCTGATGGGATGTCTGGCTGGCTGACTTCCTCCCTGTCTTTTGGAATGTCTGGCTGGTTGACTTCCTCCCTGCCTGCTGGAAGGGCTGGCTGGCTTCCTCCCTGCCTGCTGGAAGGGCTGGCTGGCTTCCTCCCTGCCTGCTGGAAGGGCTGGCTGGCTGGCTTCCTCCATGCCTACTTTAATAGCTGGCTGGCTGGCTTCCTCCATGCCTACTGGAATAGCTAGCTGGCTAGGTTCCTGCCTGCTGGCTTGCTGCTGTAAAAGAAAAGATGAGACAAATCTCATTCTATTATCCTAGTTTTCTTCTAGTGCCTGTAGAAGTGCTAATAAAAAACTGTTCCACAGCCCCGACCTTTATAGGGCTCTTTTTGGCTCATTCTCTACCCCCTTCATACCTTGCAGTCACTTGCTGCATGATTTACAACACCTGGACTTAACAGGGAATAGCTCTGCCTGCAGGTCTGCTGCAGGTTGTTGTCTCTCTGGGTCACCAAGAATAACTGTCAAAACAATAGGTCTTAACATAAAGTAACATTACACCTCCCCAAAAGCCATCAGTTTTAGATTTGTGACTTAGGAAGGGATTAAGATTTAAGAAGGACAAAGAAGTTAGCAGTTGAAAGGTAAGAATGATTATAACATAACTTCCTAGGATGTGTTGTGTTGTGTATAAAAATAAGCATATTTTATTAAAATAAATAAAAGTAAAACACATTCTTCACAAATACTAAAATAAATTATCAGTGAGTTTAATGCATTTCTGTGCACTCCACTCAGCCCACACCAAGCATGCTTTGTGTTGGATGTCCGAGTGTGTGACTGAAGTCGATTTCCAAAACTCCTATACTCATGTATACATCTGTTAGTTTACAAACTTCTTACATTTCTCATAATCCATGCTTTATCCAGATTTCTTGTTTTAAGAGGTTGATTAAGTATGGATACCACCTTCAGCTGAGTGAGCATCCCAGTGGTAATGGTCAAGTGAAAACAGAGGGAAATTATTTTATCAGTGAGCGAGTAAGCCAAATAGTCAGTTTTTCTACTACCCTACAGTTAGGGGGAGGGTGTGTGTGTACTGTGTGACTTACCTTCACAACATTATTTAAAGTTCAAGAAAAGAAAAGATAATGCACAGGTATCTATCGGACAATGTCAATGTGAATAAATGACTCATTTAGTGTTGCAGCTGAGGATGCCTCTGACGTGCCCATGCAAGGAGAGCAGTTTCACTCCTTAGCCCCTTCCTGCTGACTGACAGACTACTGTTTCATTACGTCATCTTCAAAGCTGTGAATTTCTATGTTTGCCTGAAAAAAATAAGGTTTTGGGCAGAAGTTTGCTTTCATTTTACAGCTTTCATAAAGGGAATATTATGCATCTTCATGAACTCGTTTCACAAGCAGTCTGCAATACTCATTGATGCCATCAGACTTCCACTATAATTAAAATTCAAATATGCAACAGTACCTCTCCCCATTTCAAAAATAATACACAGGAAAATTGCCCCTTTCTCTTGATTTTCCTAATACCAGTGATCTTTTAAAATAAACACAGGACCTCTCATACAAAATATCTTTCTCTCTATTACCTGTCAACAAGATGTCACAGCTGTGCATTGCAATAATTGTTTGTATGTTATTATCAGTATCACTAGCTGCTGTGTGTTTATCGTTTCTAATCTGTGACCTGTATTGTACTTCAGTTGAGGGGTTGCAAAACCATTATTTAAGTTTGTAATGCAAACTTAAATAATGGTTTTGGAGCCCCTCAATCAGAGTACAGTAGGGGTCACAGATAAGAAATGACAAACACACGCACCCAGTAGTTAATGATACTGTCTGATAGTTGGAAGTTTGGAACTGAGAAGATAATGTTTGCCCTGGGGTAGGTACTGAGGAATGCATTATGGTACAATTATTTTAAAGTTTATGTACTGTAATAAAATTTAGTGCATAGCTGTTGTTAGTATAGTTAGTTGGAGCACACAGACGATCCACCTACTCCCTGACCCCTTCACAAGTTGAAGCCAATTGCTGCAAGATTTAAACATACCCAGACCTAACAGGGAACAGCTATGCCTCATTGCCTGCAGGTCCAGGTTGGTTAACATTGGTAATGTAAATAAATTGCTGTGGAAAAAAACAGAAGTTTTTGTGGCTTTTCCATGATGATTCGGCATGATATTAAAAAGCAGGACTTTTAACATCCCACTGCTTTACAGAGTGGGCAGCGGGATGAGGTAGTTCAACCCGTGAGTGTCCCGCTGTAAACAGGGCAGGTACAGGTAGTAACCCTACTTTTGTCTTAGTTGGGAGGGTTTCTGTTTGATCTGCTTGATTTTGAGGCTAAGTCCACTGCTCTTTCTTTGGTGGAATCCACATCTGAGGCGGTTCGTCACTCCATTAAGTGTAATCGCGATGCTGATGCTGCTTCAGGCTGTGTAATGAGACAATATTCCTGGCATCATCTTCAAGCTTTGCCTGATGACGCTCCCCTAAATAATCAAAATCTTTTTGGTACTCCAGTGGCAAGTTTATTTAAAACCTTACAGGACTAGGACAAGGTCACGAAGGACCTTAAACAATTTTTTCTCTCGCCCATTCCTAAGTTTCATAGGAATTATCCAGCTAAAACTGCCTATGCTTGTAAACATTCGCATCAGCCTTCCAAAAGTAAGAATCTTCTTAGATGTGTTTTTCTGACAAACCAACTCAGAAGCCTAGACCTCAAAAACCTTCCTTTTAGGGCAAATATACCTTTGTCTGACATTTTGCCTTGGTCAGGTTCACTTGTCACTTAGACTTTTTCTGTCTCTCCCTGTTTGGCAACAGATTACTTCAGACTCTTGGGTTCTTTCAGTCATCCAACAAGGCTACTTCATGTTGTGGAAGTTTCTTCCCCCATTTTCAGGCATTCCTTAGCCCCCTGAAGGCACTATTAAACTCATCCCAGAGGCCCTTAGGGGGTATGTATGGGGTTTTATTCCAGGATGTTTTTGGTCCCCAGAAAGAAGGGGCCCTAGAGGCCTTTCTCTTTTGAATACTTTCCTCAAGGTACCCGCTTTCAGGATGCTTGTCCTGTAGACTGTTTCCCCTCTTACTTCTTCAAGTCTTCCTAGTTTCCCTGGATCTGCAAGATGCTTACCTTCATATTCCCATTCACCCTCTATTCAGGAGGTATTTATGTTGTTTCCTGTCATTTTCAGTCCCCTGCTTTGTTCTTTCCACAACCCCAAGGGTTTTCACCAAGTGCCTGGCTACAGTCATAGCATTCTGCAGGCTTCAAGGAGTACAAATATTTCCTTATCTGAACAATCTGCCCTTTCAGGCTCCTTCTCCTTCCAGACTCCTGCAGAACCTGCACTTCACCAGTTGCACAGTATGGGTTTCATCATCAATCTCCAGAATTACATCTCCCTGGGATGCAGTATTCAAACTGTTGCAGTGCTGGCATCACTGCCTGCTCCCAAGGTACTGTCTTTGACAATGTACTTCCCATCATTGCTTCCTTTATCTCTCATGCCTGCCAGAGAATTTTTGAGGGCTGTGGGGTTCATAGCCTCGTCCATCCCCATGTTCACTTTTGCTAGGTTTCACATGAGGAAGTTTTGGTGGTACCTGAAGTTGGTGTGGCTTCAGCATTGCCACCAACTTGAGTTTACAGTTCCCGTACTTCCTTGTCTAAAACTCAACTTTCAGTTGTGGATTCAGCACATATCTCTCAATCCATGTGCCTTTTTCCAGCCTCCTGCTCTGTCTCAGAAGCTTTTTACAGACGCTTCAGATTGAGGGGGGGGGCTGCTTCTGAAAATGAGGGTTTAGGGACCCTTGCCCCCTTATCAGTGATTGGATCACATCAAAGAGATGCAAGCCTTTATCTTTGTCTCCAGGTCTTCCACTCCCTTTGGTCCACAGGCCGTTTAAGGGTCTATACAGACAACATCACAGTCATGTGGTACATCAACAAGCAGGGGGCACAAGGTCTTATCTTCTTTGCAGACCAACCCTTCAGGCATGAGGGATCTACCTGATCTAATACAGGTTTCTCTGCAGGCAGTTTGCATTCTTTCAAGACAAAACCTGGTGGCAGACGCTTTGAGTAGGTCCAGAGCACACCCTCACAAATGAATGCTTCACAGGGAAGTGTTTCTGGACATAATTTATCAGTAGGGTATCCCTCAAGTGGCTCTCTCTGCCTCCCTTCTAAAAAGACAGCTTCCTCATTTCTGTTCAAGAACCCCAAGTCATCTAGCTTGGAGGGTTAATGACATGGCTTTTTCATGGAAGGGGACATTCCTTTATGCTTCCCCACTTATTCTCTTGTTCCCATAGTCCTACACAAGATCAAACAGAACTCTCTGAAAATCTTGTTGGTGACTCCCTTTTTGTCCCAGACAGCACCTGTTCCTCCTATTTTTCCATCTGGCCAGGGACAGTCATCACAAGTTATCTCACCAGATGGATCTTCTCATGCTAGAAGGAGTTTATCCTTCATCCTCATCTGTCCACTCTTCACTGGGCAGTTTGGGTGATAGGGTTTTAATTCCACTACGCCACCATTTCTCTGAAGATGTGCTTAAGGTTCTGCAAGAGGCCAGGAAACACATTACCAGAAATTCATGTATGTCCAAATGGAAGAGATTCTCTGGTGTCTTAAGCTTCTCCAGAATCCCTTTTCTGTGGGGGTCCTTTTGGTTCTCTTACTTGTGTGAACTTTTCCATGCTGATTTAGCATATTCTTCTGTCAAAGCTCACTTGTCAGCAATCTCTGCATGTCTACCCTTGAACCCTCCTCTTTTTGAGGTTAAACAATTCCTGAAAGCCATCCCGTACATCAGGCCACTATGAAAGCCTGTCCTTCCTTCCTTGGAACCTTAATTTTGTTGTTGAAAAATTGACCCAGGCTTCCTCTGAACCTGATGCTTCTTGTTCTCTGCAGTATTGCACCTGGAAGACTGTTTTATTGGCTGTCCTTGCGTCTGCCAAGAGAGTTTCTGAACTCCAAGCCTTGATGTCAGTCCCCTCTTTTTTTGATTTTTCTTAGGGATGGGGTCCCTGCATACTAATCCTTTTATGCCCAAGGTGGTCAATGCATTGTCCCTTAGTCTGTGCAGCTTCCTTCCTTTTTTATTCTCTGTAATCTGCTGGTGATAAGGTTCTACACACCTTGAAAATTCATAGACGGCTCAGGTATTTGGACACGACAAAAGGCATACGTAAATAGGTTCATAGATTAGTACTAAGCTAACTGCCCTTGCGAGCCATTTTAAGCCTAGCCAGTTATCCCTTGTGAGACTCAAACCTTGCACCTTGTGCTTGCAAGGCAAACACGTTAACCATTAGGCCACTCTCCCAACGAATCTCAACGATTATTCATTTCTTATCATGCCAAGACTTTGGGTTTGGAAGTTTCTAAGCAAGTTATCTCCTCCTGGATTTCAAAGCCCATTTCATTTTCTTATTATTTTCATGGCATACAGCTTTCTGGCTCTGTTTGGGCCTTTTCTACTAGGTCAGTGACTTTCTCTGGGGCTTTCTTCAAGGATTTGGACACCAGTTCCATCCTTGAAGCTGCCATTTGGTCTTGTGTTTACATCTTCACCAAACATTTCAAATTGGATGTCATTTCCACAGCTAAGGCAGGTTTTACCAAGGCTATTCTTCACGGGTTTGTGGAGGGATCCTCTTTGCCTTATTCCTCCCTTTCCTAAGAGTTGCTTTTGTACTCTTCCATATGTCATGAATGCTGTAACAGTGATAGGGAAGGACATAGTATAATTGTGTAAAATCTTACCATAACAGTAGATGTCCTTCCCTTCACTGTAGCAGGGTTTCAGTCCCTCCCTCCTGCCCCTTTTTTCTTTTAGGATCATCTGCCTGGCTGAGGGATCTTTGCCCTTTTCCTTAGACATCTTTATTTTTCTTGGGTATACATATTCTCCTTTCTCTTGGGGTTGCTCTAGTTCTCCTGGGACACTTTAGCTCTCAATTTAGAGTATCTGCGCATCACCTTTATGCCTTATGCTGCTGTGGGGAACATTTATCTGACATATGCCTCTGATAAGAAAAGACTTAGGTTACTGGCCGGATGTAAGGGTATCCTTGGTAGGAGATACCACAGGTTATGAATACCGCAACAGTGAAGGGAAGTACATCTATTGTTATGGTAAGATTTTACACACTTGCACTTTATCACTGCCCACATTTTCATCTAGCTTCCTGCCACAATAAAAAAATAAATAAATTAGTAAATACACCTGCAAAACAACTCAACAATTCCCATCAGCCTTTTAGAATATAGATTGCAGGAAAAGCACTGTGATTGGTTGCCAAGTGCAACTGTGACTGCAAGTTGTCATAGTAATTCATGACAGGAGATGGCCAGCTCAGCACTTTGATCATTTGCTAAGGGCGACCAATCACAGGCACTTATACTGCACAGTAAAAGATCATGGATTGACTACTCATGTCCTCTTTCTGTGCTAAAAAATGAAACAGCTGGCCACTGCTCATATTTATAAATTCCTGATTCACAAAGTGTTCAAGGCAGAGTTAGCCCTTGTCAATACCCGCCCTCATAGAGCATCCCCTGTCTCCCAGTGGGGGACAAATGAGTCAGTATGGGGATGAATTTGTGGGAACCCATCCAATTGTTAAGATTTGCCTGAAAGCAAGAATGGGTATCATTCTGTTTTTATGTAGCATATTCCAGAGATGGGGAAAGTACTGAGTAATAAATTTATTCCTCCATGTCTTATTTGTATATTGATGGATATTCAAGTCTTAAGTTTGAGTGTTTGTTGAATCATTTGTTTTGCAGAGGTGCAAGAGATCAAGGAGGGTTGAGTCATCAGTAACATAGAGAATGCTAGAAACAAAGAATACAGGGATAGAGTTTCAAGCCTTTCTTGGTAAATGAGGGTCTGTAGTCTGGTGATGTTATTTAGTTGGGAACTTCTGGGGTCTTTGTAGCTGTGTGATCTGTCTGAACTGATGCATACAAAAAAGGGGCATTATATTCTATATTTAATCTGATCATGGTTGATTACAAAGGAAAGAACTTCTTTTAACTTGGATGAGAGACTAAATTATTAAGTGGACAAGGCAGAATGATTTCATGACTACTTTAGCTGCATGGTTATTAAAAGACAGGAAGTGGTGTTGAGATTTTTGATGACCATATCATTCTGGAGTGGGGTGCCAGCTATAATGCAAGCTGTTGACATGTTTTGTTGATCCAAAGTAGCAATACTGCACCCCTTTCCATTTAACTTAAGCCCATTTCCTAATATATCATTGATTTGTATGGTTTAAACCTTACTGGTATCAGCTGCTTAGTGTAGAACATCATCAACTTACAGTTATTAGCAAATTTACTTAGCAATATCTCCCTGTTAATGGTTTGGAGATCCAACAAGAAGATGAACCGAAGGGATCCCAGTACTGATCTCTAAGGGATGCCTCTAACTACCATTTTGCTTTCTGAGGTGGCATCTGCTACATTAGCTAAGTAAGTACTATCTGTCAGCTAGCTTGCTTGCTGTCTTACAGCATAAGCCCTGCGGAACAGTGTCACAATTCTTGGTTAGTTCCCAGTTCACTGTATGAACTGCATGGCTGCTACTAAATCAAATAGCCATGACCGTCTTTTGATAAAATCGTATTTGGGGTATTATTTTAAATTTTTTTTTTTTTTTTTGCATCAAGGCTTATGAAATCAGATCTAAAACAGCACACTGAATGGTTTTACAGACTGCACTTGTTAGGCTGATGAGTCTGTAGTTCATGGGATCCAAGGTGGAACCCCCGTTATGGAGGAACATAACAATAGCCATTTTCAATGACTCAGGTATATACCCTGTGACTATGCTTAAGCTGAACAGTTTTAGTAGTTAAAGAAAGATTTCATATTATCTTTGAACTATAGATGTCAATTTTAATTTGTGTCCCACTATAGTCTTCCTTATGGTAACTTTCATATTTTTGCTAAGCTTTTTGACAGAGTCTTTAAAGCGAGTAAGTTTGATTGATTATAAGCCATTCATGTTTTTTTTTTTTATTACTGTTATTTAGCTTATTAATATTGCATTCCACCCAGATAGTTTATTTTTACATTTGTAGGTATATCTGGTGTTGATTGTGCCAGTTTGGTTTATGTTGCTGCTTAGACTGGAGTAAAATCATTGGGATGAGTGGTAGCTGAGGCTACATGGGGCTAGAAATTTTGCATTAGAATTTTGAGACATGATTATATAGTTTTAATAGTTTAGTCTTTGGAAACCTGTGAATTCAGAGGTGCACATTGTGGTGCATTTAAGATGCATTAATGGTACTTCTCTGGCCATGAGTAGAGGGTTAGGGTATACAGTATGTGCCGGCTTTGCCTGCCTGACTACAGAGGATGAATCTTACTTTGTGGACCACCTTCCATGTTGTGGCACAGAGGCTTGTTTGTGCTACGTACTATTAATTGAAGATTGGACCTGTGGGACTAGTTTCCATGTTGCAGCACACAGACTTGCTACAGAACACTTGCGTAGGTGTGGCTGGACCTTTGGGACTAGCTGCTGTGATATGGTACAGATGCTTAATACTGAATGTCAGCAGCAGTGTGGATATCCATGGGACTGTCTGCCATGGATGTTCTATGTTCTATTAACTTTAAACATTTCCCTGATTGTGGGCTTTTGTCCCCCTGTTATTGTTGGCTTTGTCCAGAATTCTTAAGCAAAGAAGTTGAGAGGTATGGAAGGAGACTCTATTGACAGATTTAGTTGAACCACCTTAGTTTTTGAAATGCAGTGGTCCTGCAGCTTCCCTTATTATTGTTGTCTTATACTTAACATGTTAGAATTTTTTTCTCATCTGTTTCAGTGCATCCTACTGCTTTCTCTTAGCGACTCTTCCATTCATGTGCCATGGGCTGTGGTAGGTTTTATAAATGACACACGTTTCTTCTCTGGTAAATTGATGAGGAGTACTGACACCAATAATGACAGACTTGTATTTCAGATTTATCAGTGATTATAGGCTTTTGCCTCTCCTTAACTTGTGGTTTTCTTCTTGGTTGGTGTGCTAAAAGATTGAGAACTATGGCTAAGGTTGAGCAGTTTGTTAATGGCAAAGTGAAATGATTAATCCTGCAACAACTTGGTCTACATTGCTGTGGCTACTTTTTTTTTCTTACCACTTTTGGTGATTGGAAGTGGTTATCTATTGGGAGAGCATTTGTTGCATGACCGTAAAGGACAGTTAGGATGATCACAACCAAGTAATCATTGGTGTGGCTTGGTTATGGGTTATGAGGGGTACAGCATGGGAAAGCTCCATGTTGAAGTACATCTGCACTGATTCTTCTTTGTCACTTTTTCTGCAGGAATCCAAATAGATGTGTGGGCAGTGGTAAAAGTGCACACTGCCTGCAGCATCATGCACTTGTATATTTTTTTTTATTTATTTATTTTTTTTTATTTTTACTGATGGTGATGGGGAGGTGATGTGGCCTACAGCTGAAGTGAAATAGATTAATGTGGCTGCTGTTTTTGTCTTATAGTAGCAATTGAAGTGAATTATTGTGGCTCTTATTTCACCATTTTTGGCAGTAAAAGATAAGAGATAATTGCCATAAGTTGCTGTGTACATGGGAACAGGTCATGAATGAAAGCAAAGAGCAAATACATGAGTTTTGCAAAACAGTCATTGATATGTCTAGTTTGGGATACAAGGACTATGTACAATGGTTACTTGTAGAGATCATGGGGACAGTCTGTGGATTTGCCTAATTTGGCTCCCCTTCCCCACAAAAGGTGTGACCCCAGAGTATGGTTTTATTAGTCAGAGGTATAGAGGGTGCAGCCACTCACAATACCCAAGATAAAATCCTGTGAGAGAGAGGAACCAGTTAGAAAGAGTAAACAGAGTCATGCTGAATTGCTACAGGTAACAAACTCCAGGAGCATGTATATGTGTTCAAGAGTGAGAGTTTAAATTGTATTTTACTTTACATACAGACATCAGAGGTATATATATATATATAGAAGATGGATGTATTTATGGGGAAGAGATGAGAAGACAAACTACAAATGCATGGTCATTACTTGAAAACTATCAAATAAAAATATGGCTTGTCAGAGGCAGTGAATACATCTAATAGGAGAAAGTTAAAATATGGTACTGTATCTTTTTTTTTTATTTATTGAGGCATTAGAAGCATACAGAATGTTGTGGGTATCACTTTTGGAGAACATGATGTATGAAAGTAGATGGTACTCACAAGATCACATCTGACTGACTATTGATAAGATTTTTGTGGAGGGTGGTATCTGTTAAACTGTAAAATAGCCACTACATTTCTGTGATTCCTTCAAAGTGAAAGGTACTGAAACTTCTCAGTGGGTGTACATTCTGCTGGGACAGCATGTGGGCGCTTTTTTACTGAAGTACCTTATTAGATGTTCATGATATTTTCTTGTGACTTATCTTCAGGTAATTGAAATATGGCCTCTTAAACACAGCTAGTAAATCCATCATTTCAGAGGGATTTTGTTGTCACAGAATGGCAGTATGCCAGGATTTCACCTTGGTGCTTTGCTCAAAAGGCTGTGGATAGATGATTTATGAAAGGAAACAGCTTACAGGATCACTTCTGATCAATTATTGTTTTAACACCTTTATTGAATCATCACTAAAGACATAGGAAAACACAATTTATTAAAAGAACAAACCTTAACATATTCCAGTTGCAAACATTATACAGCACATGTATTCTTTTATTTTATTATCATAAATCCAGCATTACGTAACTTGATTGATTCCTGACTTTCTTTAAAATTCACTCCTCTTCCAAAATATTATTCTACATGTATTGCTCCCACAATTTCATTTTTTTCTATGTAATTTGTTCCTACCCTTTTCTAAAGATCCCAGAAGTTCTTTTATCTCTATTATAATATTCACCACTTCAAATACAGTTGATTTAGACTTTGATTTCCATTTTCTAGTAATCGTTTTATTTGGGGTTTTTTTGGCAGCCACCAGCATAAAATGTTAACAAGGCCTTACTATGTCTTGCCAATTCAGATTCTGTATCCCAGCTCAAAAACTAATTTCCTTAGTTACACCTATTTGCTCATCCAGTAATCTGACAGAGTATGCTGTAGGGAATTTCTAAAGTCTGCCAACTCATTACACTTCCAAAACATATGTTCACAGTTAAATTTTTCTACCCCATCACATCTCCAACATTTGCCATCTACCTGAAGAAAATTTCTTTGGAGTCTGCTTGGGGCAGACACAAGCAAAAATTCTAAATCTCCTAGACTCCCATATTTGTGATCCATATACATGTCCTCCCATTGTTTCCTTGTGAATTGCTTATCCAGTCTCTCTTCCCAATCTCTTCTAGCCTCCAGTGATTGATTCCTGTAGTTAACATGCAATATTTTATACGCATGCCAACTATGTTTTTTTTTTTTTTTTTTTTTTTTTAAACAACAGCTTCTATTCTAGGTTCAGCTAAACACACTAGCAGAGCAGGTCTTTCACTTAGGATCCCCCTATCCCTTTCTCTTTGCTCTGATATCCATCCCAGATAAGGAAGGCAGTCTCTAGCCTGTAGTCTAAATATCTTCTTGCCCTCTTCCAATTCTGGTACCTTTCCATCTGTAGTTATTCACTCCCAATACTTTGGTTCATTTGGCAGATTTCTCCAGTAAATTCCAGCCCCCACTTGTCTATTCTCTGTACCCGTAATTGCAGTCATCCCTAGCAGCAAAATCTCCTTTCTCCATTAACATGTTGACTTAGTTTTAGAATACTTTCTGCTACTTTTTGAATACAATATTCTGTATGGCTGATATTCTCCTTAAGGATCTACATCCAAAATGCTACTCTGTCCTAATTTATTGAATTTCTCTCCCTTTATCATCATTCATTTTCACTTTGAATTATAGCTTTCTGATTGTGTTATGCATATGAGCTTTAACTTGTAGCTCTGAAATATCCTTTCAAATCAAATAATCCTAAATCACCTTGTTCAGTTGGAAGGATCAATGTATCCCGCTTGACTCCTTTATTAATTACTGTCCACAACTTTCATTGGTAAAATTATGCCTGACCTGTGTATAAAACTAAAGGGACTAAAAACATTTTAACTGATATTATCTTACTATCCATATATAAAAATAAGAGCTTCCAGTTTTCATATTATCTTTTGTTTAGTCTCTTCCCACATATCCTTAGCTGCCATAACAAAATCATTTTTAATCAGTGCTACTAAATACTTTATTTTATTATGTCCCCAT
Source organism: Protopterus annectens (assembly GCF_019279795.1). NCBI lineage: Eukaryota > Metazoa > Chordata > Ceratodontiformes > Protopteridae > Protopterus > Protopterus annectens. Next base: position 257,852,930 of record NC_056743.1, read on the forward strand.
AAATATGGTTATTGCTGAACCAATTCACGTGTGTTTATATATTTTACAGCTATAGCCTTTGTTTTATCTTCATTTTGTATCCTGAAAAGGCTTATAACTCTCTCAAACTGTTCTACAACACTGAGATGTCCTTTTCTGATTTTATCTGTACAGAATAGTGCCATCTGCAAACAAAGCCATGTTTTCTTGATTACCATATCAATTATATCCTTGAATTTCTGAGTCCCTTATTTTCTTTGCCAGTGGCTCTATATACAATTCAAATAAAGGGGGAATTGGACATCCCTACCTGGTTCATCTGTTCAGACACTACTTATCAGAGTAGAATCCATACACTTTTATTTTTGCATCCAAGCCCTCATATATCCTGCTAACTAACCTTGTTATTATACCAGGAAATACAAATGATTCCATTGCCCTACTCATAAAATCCCAGCATATTCTGTCATATACCTTCTCTGTATCAGGATCCACCAACAGCAGTATTTTTCTACATTCTGCTTCCCTCTGGATCATCATTCTTCTCTTAATGTTGTCAAATGTTTGCCTTCACAAAAAACACTTTGATCCATATCTGTCAAGTTTTCCAACAGCTTTGCCATTCTTTGATCTATTATGAACATAAACACTTTATAATAATTAATTAAAACTGAACTCGTCCTATATGAAGCTGGGTCTGATGGATCTTTGCCATCTTTGGGTATTATAGCCACTACAGCTTTCTTCCAGGGTTGATGCTTCCCCTGCTTTTAAAGTACTGCATAAAAACCCTTCAGATCTTTATATCACTTTCTTCACACCTAGCTTCCAAATATCCACATGAATGCCTTCTATTCACAGTGACTTTTCTCCAGATTGATTATATGCCACCATTTTTATCTCATCTCCTCCTCCTATCTTAACTGCTAGTTGTTGAGCCTCATCTACCTCTAACCTTGACATATGTAAGTTGTCCATAAATATTTCCATTTGTGTTGGTTTTTTTTTTTATTTCCACATTTCTCAGTTTATACAAATTTTCATAAATTTTCCAAAATATGTCTTAATACCGCGACAGGATCTCTGGTTATTTTTCTTGTTATAGGTACCCTAAGCTTGACAGCATCCCTTTCTACTTTGTTTCTTAAGTTGTCGTGCTAAAAGCTTTTGTAATTTGTAGTTATCAAAAAAAGTTGCTTAACAGCAGTCTTTCTAAGCACATACATTTATCCAGATATTCCCTTGTTTTCTGTTTAGCATTCTGAAGTTGCTCTGTCCTGTTCTTGTTCTGTAGGATTACCCTTATTCTTTAATACTATAACCTCTGTTAGCCCCTGTAAATAATTATTGTTACTTAAGTACATCTGTTTTTCTGCTATCTCTGTCCTGTTTTAAACTCCACTTTCATTTTATCCCACTCACTAACTATAACTTCTGAAAAGATTTCTGTCTTAACTAATAATTCTCAAATAATTTCCACAGCTGGTTGCTTAAATTCCTCTCTTTTCAACAGATAGGTGGGGAAATGCTAGTATCTCATTTTTACTTCATTACCGTGCACTTTTATCTTCGTTATTATTGGCAGATGATCTGAAATAGGCATTGGATGTGTGTCAAAGCTTTCAATTAAATGCATATGTTCCTGTGAAATATCATTTCTGTCTAGACTAGCTCAGTTATTGTACTTGGGGAAACAATATGTAACATCTGTCTAAGGTCCTACTACTGAATTCATGTTTTCCATACCAAATATTTTCATAAATTTCTTCAGAAATCTCTCCTTTTTATTATATTTTCCCTGATATACCCTCAGTGTTGCAAATCAAGTTCCATTCCTTACCTATAAGTAATATTTCTTGCTAAATTCTTATTATTTATCCTAAAATTTTCTTAAGCTCCATAATAGCAGTTTTAGGTGAAATGTAAATGCATGCCGGTGTAATCTTCCTCCCTTGTCACTAGCCTCTTACTACCACAAATCTACAATTATTATCTTTTTCTTCCTCTTCTGTCACTATTGGAATTTCTCTAGGAATTTATACAAGTTCTCATTTTCCTTTGTCCCTGATGTTCTGCTGAATATCCATCCTGAAATCCTTTCTTTATCAAATTCATGTGCTCACGTCTTTTGAAATGCCTCTTCACTAGCATTGCTATTTACACTCTCCATTTCTTAATATAATTCAATACTCTTACCTTTTTGTCTGTACCTGTGAGGCCATTTACATTCCAAATTATGTTTAGTGTGGCCATTATGGTAAGAAGTTACTATATACCCACATATTATATATGTCATCTTTTTTAAATGTATATTTTCAGTTTTTGTTTACATGCATCCAGTAATCTTTCATATGTTGATCCTTTATACAGTTGATTCTTGTAATCTTCATTTGAACCTATGTCACATTTCACAAGACTTTGTTTTAATGAAAACTCAAAAAAAAAAAACACACACACACACACAGAAAATCCCTGTAACATATTAACTTAAAACAAATGCACAAAACTATGTACATATTCAAACAGTGAAGCTTAAATCTCCTGATAGGAACAACTGTTCGAATCAACAGCTGCACCCAGAGGCATTATCTAACCTAAAGTTAAGGTTATACATGCTAAAACGTGTTATAGCCTGTACTCCTACTTACACTAATTGCTGTCTGTTCTTGTTTTATCTTTATTCTCCTCACAGATGTGAAAAACGGCGCGTATGTTTTCAGAAAACATTTAAATGTTAGCCTTAAGAAAAAGTACACTGTCTATCTTTAAATAGAACTAAATTATGCACTATTCTAGTAAATGCATTAAGGTACTTGAGTACTAGGAATACTGCTCTTATTCACTTCCAATAACTTGAAACATTACTTTTCACTAAGCTGTGTGTCCATGTACCTTTTAAATTTAAAGAACAGAATGTACAGCTGCCCCCAACTGAAGACTTTTCAACTCACACTGAAACTTTATTTGCTAAAGAAAAACTTTTCATTAAATTAGTATTATCTTATTTTTTATAGCACACATGCTTACACAAGAAACTTGTGATTAGATTAAGCCAAGGGCATTCATTCAGACACTATGTAAAAGTAAGACAAAAATATCATCTCTACATATTTTATAGTCATTGGACTTTTACACCCCTTCACCTATCCCAACAGACCAAGATTACAGTAGACCTACTTGAACATGCTTTTGTCCTACCCTCCTCCTCTTTTTACATTGTAATGCCTGTATTTATTTAAACAAAAAAGTACTTGTTTACTTTAGTATCTTTATCACATAAAACAATCACTGAAAATGTTTTACTATATAACATGCAATTTATGTGAAATACTGTTAAGAACAAAAATTATTTTGCTTACAGTTGCTCCTTTTTTCTCCGTTTAGTGTTCTTCAAAACATTAATGACATGAAGTGGGATATACGCCTTTCATTCCTCCCACAAGTTAAACAAAGTCCAGAAAAATCAAATCTTTATCAGATACCTTTTCTTGTAAAGCCTGACTTCACCCATGTGATTGAATTTTATAGTCTCACATTTATTCACTCATTTCAGTGTTACTGGTCTCTTCCTGTTCATTTCCATTTCCCAACCTCAGTCTCCAGTTCAAGCCCAAGGTACTCCAGATTCTTCTAGTCAACTCTTAGGATTTTTTCTGTGTCTCAAATATTTTCCTTTAGAACAATGGGAAAGGTTTAAGTGGCAAAATCTATCTAAGGGTTTTATTTATTTATCAGAAGAATGAGAAGCAGAGTCCAATTCTGTCTGATGGTTCACTTTTAGTTGGACAAACTTTTGTGTTTCCTCCTTAGCCTATTTTGCATCAAAAAATGAATTTGATCCTCTAGGAAAAAATAATCTGAAGACAGCTGCATACAGCAGCTTGAATCTCACACCTGCTCCTCAACATTTTCTGATTGCCAGGATAAATGTGCTTCTCTTCTGCCTGGTGTTCAGTGAATAATCATTTTCTACGAACACTATATCTCCAGTGTTTAATACTTGATCAGAACCAACTCTGCTGGTATGACTGCATGTCCTTCCATATCAGTATTGCAGTATTCTTCACTAAAGGCATCTCCTACAAAGGAAAGTCCAATGTTCGGCCAGTGTACCAAAGTCTTTAGATCTTATAGGTACCTGCATCACATATATGGTTCCAGAGTTGGGCATAAAGGTGACATATGGGTGCAACTAATTAACTAACTCTAATAGACTACAGTCTGTCCAATGGCTTACTTCTTGCTCCCCCTTCATACCTGTAAATACAGGGGTTCCACAGGGCCCCATCCTAGGCCCCTTCTATTCAATATCTTTACCAACAACCTTTATTCTGCCTGCAACCAGTCTACTCTTATCCAGTATGCTGATGTCTCTACAGTTATCACATCCTCAAATAACTTATCTCAGCTCCTTTCCCATACTCAAGACACCTTCAATTCCATCAATAAAATGTCAGTGATAACCAGCTTATCCTAAACCCCAAGAAAATAAAACTTTTACTCTTCCTTCCTAATGAACTCTCAGTTCATAAACCTACCTTTTCCATCTCCTCTCTTGATAATACTGTTATCACAGCTGATCCTACTACAAAACTCCTTGGTACCATTACAGATGACCTGCTTAAATTTGACCACCATGTCCACCAGACCATAAAGAAGACCCATCAAAAATTGTGACTACTATATAGCAACAAAAAATTCCTTACCCCAGACACTAAGCTATCCCTAGCAAGAGCTTACCTCCTACCTGGCATTCTCTATGCTGCCCCCATTCTCACAAACCTTCACACCACCTTAATCACCTAAGTAGTGCAAACCTACAATAAAATTGCCAAATTTGCCACTAGCCTGACCTACAGATCTCACCATTGTATATCATTAAAACAACTCCATTGGCCTGAATACCTCAAGCAACTACGTTTAGCACAACTCCAAATCACTTATTCCATCGTATACAAACCCACAGCCTGCCCCTCCCTCTCATCACTGGTCCCCTTCTATACCCCCTCCAGATCTCTCAGAAGCTCCAACCAAAAATTGCTAGCCATTCATAAGCCTAACAAAAACATAGTGAAATCTTTGTATAACCATAATGTCTCCATAGCCAGGAATAGACTACCCACTGACATTAGAACTACCACTAACAGTAACCATTTCAAAAAGCAACTAAAACTACTATTTCTAGATTCATGGATCTGTCCATGTCAGGATCCTACCTAAAACCCCCATCCCTTCCCAACCTTATGTCACACAACTGTCTACCCAGTCTCTCATCTGTCTACCGTCCTGCCTATATAATACTTGTCTCTTCCTTTTACCCTTTCTTCTCTGATTTACTCTGTCTACTCAATGATATTTACATCCTGTCTTCCCTCTATATACTGTGCATTTACACACTATGAAAACTTGAGGTTCATTCCACTGTACTGTACTAGTACAAAATCTCAAATTGCACTTTTAACTAGGCTATTCTCCTCCTACACTGTCCTTGGATTACTAATTACTCAATCATAATTTGATTACTTATGACTCAGTCTTAAGTTTTAGTCTGCTGACAGTCTAGATATGTTTCTCCCTTATGTAAGTCAATGCTGTATTTCTCTCAGTTACACTTACTTGTAAATAAACTCATACGCTGTGTTATTTATTCCAGTCTTTGCTTGTCTTGTTCATAACATCACTTTTTATGTATTTTTTCACTACAGCTACTATGTATTATTATGTTAGATAACATGTTTTTATTGAATTTATTATCAAGACGTTTTGAAGCTTTTCTCCTCGCTGGTTCAGCTGGAATAACCTGGTTAACAAATGTCAATAAATAAGTAAGTAAATAAACTGCTCAAAACTTCTTTGCTACCAGTTGAACACCATTATTGAACGTTGGCCCGAACACTCCTCTGCTATGCTGGTTGCTAAGCCATTTTCAGATACTTACCCCATTGGGGGTTCTCTATTCTTTCCATGTTGTTGCTTACCTGTGTTTGTGTCATCCAAGAAGGAAAAATGTCAGTGTGGGAGGCAGATTTCCCATAAAGACTGACATATAATCAGTGTCTTTTTCCCCCCCCAGGTGTTCCCACAACCATACACAGTGCTCTAGCTTTTAAGCATTTGTCTCTAAGACTCTCTATAGGCACTTATCTTCTCTCTCCATATACCTCAAGAACCAGTGTCTTAAATTGTTGACTCAGGGTGCTGTGGCAGAATCCTACTGTCCCTAGGGACAGCTGTCTTCTAAGACGGTCAAGAAGTTTAGGACTGATCCAGTTGCTGTTTAGCCTCCAGTGGACATCTCTATTGAAGCAAGTGAAAGCTCTAAAGACTGTCCAGCTTGCTTCAGATTCCTCTGCAGCAACCTCATTAGAAACTGGCATTGATCTGAGTTTGTGCAGGGACTTTTCAGACATCTGCTTCGGACATTGAGGGGGGGACCCACAGCTGATTATTTCCAAGGGGTCAAAGGGGATTCCTCAAATATTAGCCTGGGAAAAGATTCCTGGATGCTTATTCAATCTCAGCAAATGACTGAACCTCGGAGGGTCGGTAAGGCAAACATCCCTCTTAAGAAAAAAAAACAAACAAAAAGAAGCTGCTGTTAAAAAGGAATAATTAGTAGAGCATACAGAATATTGCACAATATGTATAAGAATCAGAGGAGGTTAGAAAGGATTGGGAAGAGAGATTGGATAAGCAATTCACAAAGAAACAATATGTCTCCTAATATGCAACAAAGTTGGGAAGATTTAGGTTCTTTCCTTGGAAGTGTTTACATAGGTATTATTACACCCCAAGTAGACTCCAAATAGTTTTACAAGTAGAGGAAATGTTAGAGGTGTGATGGGGAAGAAAGAGGTAATTAGGAACATATTTTCTGGGTGGGTAATGAGTTGGCAGACTTTAATGATTCCCTGCAGACTACTCTGTTAGAGATATTGAGTGAGCAAATTGGTGTAACTAAGGAAATGATTTGTTTGAGCTGTGATGCAAAATTGGAATTGCCTATACATAATAAGCCTTTGCTGAGTCTATTTATGGTGGCTGCCAAAAAAGCAGTTACTAGAAAATGGAAATCAAAATCAAAACCAACTGTACTAGAAGTGATAGATATAATAACATAGATTAAACAACTGGAATTGAGATCTTTTAGGAAAAAATGTGACTTGTGGGAACAATACATATATTCATAGATTAGTACTAGGCTAATTGCCCTTGTGGGTCATTTTAAGCCTAGCCAATTACCCCATGTGAGAATCAAAACCTGCACCTTGTGTCTGCAAGGTGAACACCTTAACCATTCTGCCATCTGATGTATGAAATGTTTGACTGACAATGACTGTAAAGATTATAAGTGATGTATAATGTTTGCAGCTAAAATTATGTCACTGTGGTTTGTGATGTATTGTGTTTGCAACTAAAATGTTGTCAATATGCTTTGTTTTTGTTAATATAAATGTGTCATTGCCTATTTCATACATGATAATTTAATAAGGATATTTCTTGTTTAAAAAAAAAAGACAAAGCATATTATCCCTGTTGCTAAAGATCCCCAATGTGAATGGCAGGATTTTACCCAAGGCTTGTTCAGTGCCTTGATGGCCTTGCAGCCTCTCCAGGAGGTTTCAGTCTCTGCTTCTCCCTGGTCTTCCACTCCTGTTAAGATGGCAGGGGAACCAGATTCCTGAAATTGAGGACTTTGGAGAGGAATTCCTAGCCTACTCCTCTGGAATCCCTTCTCTAGACTATGGATCAAAGGAGGAAGATTCTCTGAACCAGGATACCCTCTTGAAAGAATTATTCTTTGGAGATATCGTTGCTTGTATGATAGAGTAATTTAAATGCGATTGCTTCCAGGTCTCCAACATCCAAAAGAGGTACTATGAGATGGAGTCAACTAAGCCGTCCACAGTTCCTCCTATTTTGGTAGCTGTTTTGGATACATTTTCTGTTGCCTCTGTAGCTTCAAACTCTTAGCCTATGGCCCTTAAGAAAATAGGTTCTACAAGGTGCCTGAGGACTGCAAGTCTTTGTTTACATGTCCTTCTGCTGATCCTTTTGTGGTTTTATTCTCAACTGATAAGCCTTCTAAGTATTTGCCCTCCTCTAAGCTCCTTCATTCAGATAAGGACAGTAGACCTGTAGAAAGTCTGGATAAAAAGTGTATACTATTGCCATTTTATTATTTTGAGATTTTAATCATCAAACTCCTATGACCAGCTGTGTCTTAGTTACCCTTTCTCATGTAGCTAAGGTTGTGTCAGATCTTCCTGATTCTGAAGGGAAAGCTTCAGCTGTTTCTCTGCTTATGTCCACTTCCCAGGTTACTTGTGACCACAGCTGTGTCTGACCTGTTTCAAGTCCCTCCAGGATAAGTGCATAGTATGATAGTGTAGGAACTCAAACATATTTTTGTGTCCCCTTACCTAAATTTCAGAGGAATTACCCCTTTGTCCATAGGAAGACTTATTAGCTTTTGAGTGGTAGGAAGGGGTCCAGGAGTATTCCTCCTGCTAAGTCTGCTCAGACTGCTGTATCTCAAAAGCATTCCTTTCAGGAAAAACCTGACTTTATTTGACATTTTGCCTCATTTCCCCCTCAGCTAGGTCCCCCTGTCCCCCCACCTTTCTCTGTCCCTTCCAAGTTGTCAACAGATCACCTCAGATTCTTGGGTGCTATAATTTTTCAGGGGTACTTCATGGTATGGAAGTCCCATCCCCCTTTTCAGGCACTCTGCAACCTCCTCCAGACCAGCTTTCTCTTTTCCCAAAGGGTTGGCAGTCCCTTTTGGAGCAAGGCACTACTCGGCTTCTTCCACCCTCCCAAGCGGAAAGGGGTTTTTACTTCAGGATGTTTTTTGGTTTCCTGGCAAGAGGGGACTTGGAGACCAATTCTGGTCCATCCTTTGTTCAACACATTTCTCAAAGTCCCTTCTTTCAGGATGCTGTCTCTCCAAACCTTGTTTCCTTACCTTCTTTGTCACGCCTTCTTGGTCTCTCTTAATCTCAAGAATGTCTATCTTCATATTCCTGTTCACCCTCTATTCAGGAAATTTTTATGATTCTGTGTTTCTTCCTCTTATTTTCAGTTTTCTGCTTTGCCCTTTAGCCTTTCTACTGCTGCAAGGGTATTCATCACATGCCTCTCTCCTGTCATTACGTTTTGCAGCTTTTGAGAGTTACAGATATTCCATATCTAGATGATGTGCCCATTCAGACTTTTTTCTCTCAGCAGTCTTCTGCAAGATCTCCACTTTACCACTGTTCTTTTACAAAGTCACGGGTTCATCCTCAGTCTCAAAAAGTTACACCATCCCAAGATTATATTTTTCTCGGTTGCAATATTCAGACTGTTCCCACATTGGCTTCTCTTTCTACTCCCAAGGTTTTGTCTCTGACAACCTTCTTCCAGTTTCTTCTTCCTATGTCATGGTCAGGTAATTTCTCAGGGCTCTGGGCTCCATAAGAGGAAGCTGCAATGGTTCATCAAATCAGTGTGGTTTTAACATTGGCATCCCCTGCAGTTCACTGTTCCTTTGCTTCCTTGTCTCAAACATAGCTCCAGTGGTGGATTTGGCAAATTTCTCTCAAACCAGGACTGCTGTTTCAGGCTCCATTTCCTTCCCAAGAACTGGTTGTGGACATCCCAGATCTGGGATTGGGGTACTTTTTATGGCCGCCTGAAGTTCCAGGGTGTTTGGCCTCCTCATCAGAGGTCAGACCATATCAACATAAAAGAGATGAGGGCTTTTGTCTCTACAGGCCTTTCATTCCCTTTTCTCCCTGGGCTGTTGATAATCTTCATGGACAATACCACCGTGATGTGGTATATCAGCAAGCAGTGGGGTACGAGTTCTTATCTCCTTTGCAGACTAGCTCTTCAGGCCTGGGATCTGGCGGTCAGTTATCAGGTGACTCTTCAGAGGTTTTACATTTCTTTAGTGCACAGTTTAGAGGCAGACTCTCTGAACAGCTCCAGAACACAGGCTCATGAATGGATACTTTTTAGAAGTGTGTTTCTGGACACAGTAAATCAGTGGAGTATTCATCAGGTAGATCTTTTTGCCTCCCCTCTGAACAGACAACTTCCTGTATTCTTTTTGAGAGTATCAAGTCAATTGACTTGGAAGGTGAACGCCCTGTCTTTTCTTGGAAGGGATTGTTTCTGTGTACCTTTACTCCCCTTCCTCAGCTGCCAAGAGTTATGCACAAGATCAAGCAGGGCTCTTCCAAAATCTTGTGGGTAACTCCATTCTGGCCCAGACAGCACTGGTTCCCCCTTCTTTTTTATTTGGCCAGGGGCAGTCACCACAAATTCCCTCACGTGTGGATTTTCCTATACAAACAAAGGAGGTCTTATCCATCCTCATCTGTCCACTCTTCAAATGACACTGTGAGTGGTAAGGTTTTGATCCCCTATAGACACCTCTTTAATGAGGACATACTTTGGGTTCTGCAGGAAGCCAGGAAACCCACTAACCAAAAGTCATATATGTCTAAATGGAAATGATTATCTGTTTGATGGTTCTTTTGCCATCAGGATCCCTTTTCAGTGGGTGTTACTCTGGTTCTCTTATTTTTGTGATCTGCTCCATGGTGGCTTGGCATATTTTTCAGTTAGAGCTTTCCTATCAGCAGTGTCTGCTTGTTTGCCCTTGAACCCACCTTTGGCCTCTTGGTTTGAGGTCAAGCAATTTCTTAAAGGTATCAGGCCCTCGAAAAAGCCTGTTTCACTTTCTTGGGACCTCAGTTGTGTACTTTAAAATTGACTCATGCTCCTTTTGAACCTGCTATTTCAGTTTCCTTGCAACTTTATACTTGGAAGAGAGTTCTTCTGCTGTTTTTTCTGCCAAGAAAGTGTCTGAACTTCAGGCTTTTATAGGTATTCCTGCTTTTTTTTTTTTTTAGTTTTGAACATAGACAAGGTGTCTTGTTGTACTAAACCTTATTTTATGCCCAATGTGGTTAAGTAGTTGTCCCTTAATCAGTGTATTTAACATCCTTCCTTTTTTCTTTCTCCACAGTCTGCCAGTGAGAAGTTTATTCACACCTTGGGCTCCATAGATGGCTCAGATATTATTTGGATAAAACAAAGGTTTTTCACAAGTCTGAGCAATTTTTTGTTTCTTTTCATCCCATAACTTTGAGTTTGGCTGTTTCCAAGTAAACCATCACCTCCTAGATCTCTAAGGCCATTTCTTTTTGTTAATCATTTCATGATAAATGTCTTTCTTCATCTGTAAAGGTACATTCTACAAGGGTGGTTGCCTCCTCAGGTGCTATTTTCAAGGGTTTGGACACCAATTCCATCCTTGAGGCTTCTGCTTGTTCCTCTGTTCATACGTTTACTAAGCATTATAAACTGGATGTTTTCTCCAGGGCAGGTTTTACAAGGGCTATTCTGCATGGGTTTGTGGGGGGGGGGGTTCTGTGCCTTCCTCCTCCCAGTCTTCTTCTTAGCTCTTGTGCTTTCCCTTCAGTGAAGAATACTGCAACAGTGATATGAAAGGACATAGTATAGTTGTGTAAACTTTTATCATAACAATAGATGTTCCTCTCTTCACTGTTGTAGTATTCGGTCCTTCTCTCTTCTGTTATAGCTCTCGCCCTGTGGTTTGTTACCTCCTGGCAGAGGGGCACTCCCTTTCTTTTCCTTCTGAACTTTTTTTCTTCTGGATGTGCATGTTATCCTTTGGCCCTGGGGATGTTTAGTTCTTCCTGGGGCAATTCAGTTCTGAGTATTTGCATCTGTGCATCACCTTTATGTCCTACACAGGGAGCATACAAGTGACATACAGCACCTATAAGATCTACAGGCTTTGGTATACTGGCTGGATGTTGGGCTATCCTTGCAGAAGATCCCTTCAGTGAAGAATACTGCAACAGTGAAGAGAAGGACATCTAATGTTGTGGTTAGATTTTGTACAACTGTACTATCTTTACTAGCTTGGCTGCTTTTCTCATGGACATGTTTGGAGCATACACACAATGTGCCCTTTTAATTAACAAATCCTGCTGTGAAATACCAGTCCAGTTGCTTATTTGTGTGTTCATAAAATTATTAGATTCTGTTCCTTCCAGTTTCTTTGGTACAGCAGTAAATGTCATGATGTTCTTCATCTCACATTGCTGCAGTCCTTACTTATTTATGGGTAGTCCGCTGTCCTCGGTCGGCCCGAATACCAAAGTATTAGGCTGACGTCGGTCATGGGCGCCTAGATCTGACATCAGAGCGTCAGGGTATAAAGGCGCATGACCGACGTCATATCCTCAGTCTTTTTTGCCGCATGGTCCGATGCAGAAGCAGAGTTGCAAGTGCCGTTCGGCGTTCTGAAATTTTTCATTTTTGGAGTTTCAGACCGATACCAAGTTGGGCTAAGTACCCCGTTGGGGAATATTTTTGTTTTTTCTTGCCTCAGTTACTTACCGGATGTCAGAAAAAGTGAATAATTGTATTTCTTGTGGGAAACAGATACCGCATAGGGATTACCACTCGCTTTGTATTCCTTGTTTGGGACCGAACACGGCGTAGTCGGGTGTCGGTTTTGTGCTAGGTTTAATAAGCGCACTATAAAACGGAGGTTAGATTGCGCTAGGTTAGTCTTTGGCAAGAGGTGTAATTATAATATGCCGTCGGATGTTCCGACGCCTGCTTCTACTAAACAGCGCAAAGACAAATCTTTAAAGCCTAGGCAGGATGATTCGTCCGTTTCGGACGCCGGACCTTTAGAAGCTACAGCTGAACAGGTGGATCCGGCTGAAGTTTCTGTTGAGTCCCAGGGGGAAACTTTAATTTTACAAGATGTGGCCTCTCAGGAGGCAGGCCAGGCTGAAGGGGCCTCTCAGGTTACTATTCTCCCTTCTATGCCTAAGGTGGTTAGGCCTTCTGCTACTGTTTCTAAGGCTCCTTCTAAGGGCAGGTCTGTTTTGCCTTCCTCTGGTGTCAGTTCTGGTTCTTCAGGGTCTGTGCCTAAAAGCAGATGCTTAAAATGGCAGAGGATTTGATTACTTTAATTAGAGGTTCTATGCCCCCTCCGGATAAGAGGCCCAGGATGGAGCCAGAGTTGGAAAGTTTGGAGCAGGCCTCAGATGATTCAGAGTCTTCTACTGAGGACATTCAAGATTTCCCTCCTTATGCTGATTCTGATGCAGAGGATTCCACTCCTTCTGCTTCTCCTCCAGAGGATTTTTCATTTTCAGAAACTCTGCATTCCATGAGGGAGCATTTTAAGTGGGAGGGACAGGATTACTCTGATTCCCGGAAGAGGCTTAGGGAGTTCTTGTTTTACCACAGCATAGACCCTTAGCTATACCTCCGGTTTTGGATGTTGTTTCAGATGTTTTCTCGGAAGCTTCCCTTAATCCAGATTCTGTGCCTCCTGCCCCAGTTAAACCGGACAGGTATTACAGGGTGCCTGAGGCTCATAAATATCTGTATAAGAGTCCTAGGGCGGACCCAGAAACTATTAGTCAGGGGCCTAAGGGTGTTAGAGCCTCTGTTGTTAAGAATCCGGTTCCTCTGGATAAGGAAGCTAGAGCTTTGGATAGATGGGGTAAGAAGGTGTATACCTCTTCTACTTTAGCAATGAGAGCTTTGAACTGCCAGTTTCATATGTTGAAGTATCAGAATTTCCTCCTTTCTCAGCTTAGATCTAAAGTGGATGCTTTGGCAGAGGGCATAGAGTGTAAAGAATTGCAGGATTTAGTGCATGTTTCTGAACAGGTGGGTAAGCACTCTTTGCAATGTGGTTTTGATGCTTTACAGGCTTCTTCTAGGGTGGCTGCCACTGGTTCAGTTATTCGTAGGCACGCCTGGCTTAAGGATCAGAATTTGTCTGAGCATGTTAAGTCTAGAATTCTGGATGCCTCTTTGCAGACTGAAGTTTTGTTAGGTGCGCGTGTGGAGTCAGACTTAAAGATAATGGAAGACAAGGCTAAGTCTATGCAGACTGTTAAAGATTTTTGCAGGTACAACCTCCAAAGTTTAGTAGAAATTGGCCTACTAAGGGGTGGACGTGCCCTTCTTCTGATTCTCAGTCTAGGGGTAGATCTAGGCGTGGTAGGGGCAGAGCTCAGAGTACCTTCAGGCCGAGACAATGGAGTTCGCCTGCTCAATCTGCTGGTGAGGGCAGGGGCCAGTCCTTTCGTAAACAGGCCCAATGACCTGCATTTTCAGCTGCCAGATTCCTCTTGCCTGGCAGCTCCTTTGGGAGGAAAGTTGGCTCTTTTCAAGCAAAATTGGCATTTAGTCACCCAGGACAAATGGGTATTGGACATTATAAACCGAGGTTACAAGTTCTATTTCCATACCATGCCTCCTTTCAAAGGCATGCCAGACGTCCCTCCTCGGCAAAGGATAGAGGCTCACAGACAAATTTCTTTACTTCTTCAAATAGGAGCTATACAGCCAGTTCCTCTGTCAGAAGTGGGCCTAGGATTCTAGTTCCAAAGAAAGGAAACACATGGAGACCAATTTTGGATTTATCTATCCTCAACACTTACCTGGACATTCCAAAGTTCAAGATGCTGACTTTACAACAGCTTTTACCTCTGTTGGGAAAAGATCACTGGATGGTTACTCTGGATCTCAAAGAGGCTTACCTTCATGTTCCTATCAGGCCCAGTTGCAGGAGGTACCTGCGTTTTCAGGCTGGAAATTTCCATTATCAGTTCTCTGCATTGCCCTTTGGCTTATCTACTGCGCCCAGAGTGTTCACAAAGGTTCTGGCTCCAGTGATAGCATTTTTCAGACTAAGAGGAATACAGATTTATCCTTATTTGGACGACTGTCTGATTATTGCACAAGAAAAGGACGAACTTCTTCATCATCTACAGTATGTGATGGCAGTGTTAAGATGCCTAGGGTATTCTGTGAACGAAACAAAGTCCAGTCTAGTACCCTCTCAGGACATGTGCTTTCTGGGTGTGAGACTGAATACAGCTTCCCAGATGGCTTTTTTGACCCCGGACAAACAAAGAAGCCTTTCTCTTTATTTCCAGCAAATGTCTCTACGGTCCAGGCTGACTGCAAGGACAGTCCTTCAAGCCTTGGGGTTCATGGCATCTTGTATTCTGGTACTTCCCAATGCCAAATTGCATATGAGGAAGCTTCAATGGTATCTCAAAAATGTGTGGACACAGCACTGCCAAGATCTAGACACTGTCATTCAGATAATACCTTGCATTCAGAAGGAGTTTTTGTGGTGGGCTCAGGAATGTCACCTAAACAAGGGACTCTCTGTGACCCGGCCAGAGGCGAGTCAGATTCTAACGACAGATGCCTCGGACAAGGCTTGGGAGCACACCTCAATGGAAAATGGGTGCAAAACACGTGGCCTGTCAAACTCCAACATTTGCATATCAACTTGAAGGAAATGTTAGCAGTCCAGTTTGCATTGATGGCTTTCAAAGATTTACTTCGTCCAGGGCAGGTGTTGATTCAAACAGACAACACTACTGTCATGTGGTACATCAACAAGCAGGGGAACCCATTCTTACCCTCTTTGCAGGCAAGCGATGATTCTGTGGGAAACTGCTCTCAATCTACACCTCAATCTTCAGGCAAGGTTTCTACCAGGAGCACAGAACTCCTTAGCAGATGTATTGAGCAGACAAATAGTGGATCCTCACGAGTGGAAATTGGATCCTCATGTATTTCAACAGTTGACAGTGTTATGGGGAACTCCAGACATAGATCTGTTCGCTTCTCCACTAAATTACCAGTTGCCAAAGTTTTGCACAAAAATGTTTCATCACACAGCTTGGAAGGTGGGCGCTCTATCTTTCAGTTGGAACAATCTGCATGTATATGCCTTTCCACCTCTGCCTCTTCTTCCCAAGGTACTTTTGAAGGCCAGACAAGACAAGCCAACCATGATTTTGATAGCACCGGATTGGCCTCGACAACACTGGTACCCACTACTGAGGAGTTTAGTACGAGAACCTCCGTGGCCTCTGCCTTTGATTCCACACCTTTTGTCACAAGAGGACAGTCACTTCCTCAATGTCAAGATTCAGTCTCTGCATCTAACAGCCTGGCATATTCTGTTTTAGACTCTGGAGGGTCTCAGCTTCCACAACAAGTTTTGAATGTTATTTTGGAGGCCAGGAGGCCTAGTACCAGGAAAGTTTACGCTGATAAATGGAGGAGATTTTTTATTTGGAGCAAAGGAAAGGGCTTTGATGTCTCCAAACCTGATTTAAGTGTTGCTCTTCAATATCTTACTGAGTTATTGGACAAGGGTTTGTCTTTCTCCTCAATAAAAGTCCATGCTGCAGCCATTTCTGCTCACTATGATTGTGACCCTCCTTTATTCTCTCATCCTTGGTTTAAGCAATTTCTTAGAGGGGCAAAGAATATAAGACCCCCACGTAGAGCTCCTACTCCTGCTTGGGATCTCAATTTTGTGTTGGAAAAACTTACTCTACAACCTTTTGAGCCTGCAGCTACTGCCGAGTTAAAGTATTTATCATGGAAAACTGCTTTTTTGTTGGCCATTACCTCTGCAAGAAGGGTTTCTGAATTACAGGCCCTCATGGCAGTGGAGCCTTTCCTGATTTTTCATAAGGATAGGGTATCTTTGCGTACTAATCCTTCCTTTATGCCTAAAGTGGTTTCTAGTGTGGCCTTAAATCAAACTATTCATTTGCCTACTTTTTATGCAAACCCCCAAAATAAAGGGGAAAAAATTTTGCATACTTTGGATATTCACAGGCAGTTGCGTTATTATTTGAGCAGAACCAAGGAGTTCAGACAGTCTCAGCAATTGTTTGTTTCTTTTGCTTTGGGTTCACAGGGTAAACCTGTTTCAAAACAAACTATTTCTAAATGGATTGGGTTTTGTATTTCTTTCTGTTATTCCCATCATGGTAAGGAAATTCCTGCTGGAATCAGGCCTCATTCCACTAGGGCTACTGCTACTTCTATGGCCTTTATAAGGGGGGTATCTACAAAAGACATTTTGGAGGCAGCTACTTGGAGTTCAGTGCATACCTTTACTAAACATTACCACCTTCCTCTTTATTCTAAGTCTAGGGCTGGATTTGCCACTGCAATTTTACAGGGCATTTTAGCGGCCCCTAATGCTTTATGATTTTTACCATCCTCCCTTTCCCGTTGCTTTGGGATTCTACCCATAAGTAAGGACTGCAGCAATGTGAGATGAAGAACATAGTACAGTTTTGTACCTACCATAAATGTAGATGTTCGAAGATCCACATTGCTGCAGTCCAATACCCTCCCTCCTTCCCCTCTGTAGTTTGACTTGGTGCTATGCTTTAGGTGATGGTTGTTGTTGGGCATGTTTTTGGGAGGTATTCTGTTTTTGGCTGTGGCCTTTCTGGTTTGGCCTTCTGACATCTGGGGCAAGAAAAGACTGAGGATATGACGTCGGTCATGCGCCTTTATACCCTGACGCTCTGATGTCAGATCTAGGCGCCCATGACCGACGTCAGCCTAATACTTTGGTATTCGGGCCGACCGAGGACTGCGGACTACCCATAAATAAGTAAGGACTGCAGCAATGTGGATCTTTGAACATCTACATTTATGGTAGGTACAAAACTGTACTTTTTCTCTGCATGCTCTGTCCTTTAACTCTACCATTTTTTGAAATAGCTTTTCTTGAGCATTCTCCTACTAAGCCAGCCTTTTCTTCATTTCAACTTCTGATTTTTGCAATAGCTTTTCTTGAGCATTCTCCTACTAAGCCAGCCTTTTCTTCATTTCAACTTCTGATTTTTGCATTTACCAGTGTTCATCTGAATAGCTTTTTAAAGCTTCTTCCATTTTTTTCTAGCCTTTTATTTGAGTTGCTATACTCCTTCAGTGTTTCATTTATTTTAATCATCTCTAAGAATGTTTGATTTATGTTTTCCTCTAAATTACTAGAAGCCATCTTGTGAACCAAAGCTGGAGCTTGAACGTTTTTTTGCTGAGTATCTGTAGGATTCTTACCAGTGTTTTCTCTTTACCTTTTCCTCAGTCTTCCCTCAGTCTTTCAAATTTTATACAGTCTTCCCAAACCTGATTCAGTAGCTATAGCTTTAGTTAATACCTCTGCTGCTAAACACTTAGTTAACTCCAGTCCTGTTCATTCTTATAAGGATGGGAAGATAAACATGGGCAAAAAAGTGTATGCTTCTGCAAGTTTGATTTTTCAGAATTTTGAATTGTCAGACTGATGTGTTAAGTTTGTTCTGACAAATTACTACAAGCTTCCTTACATACTGTATCTACTCACACAAGAACAGGGGTGTTTGATGCATCCCTATACCAGTAAACTTCAGGTGACTGTTTAGATGATTGGGTCTTAATTCCCTTTAGGCACCTGTTTACTGAGGTGCACCAGTTACTAATGGAGGAAAGAGAGCCTGCTACTAGAAAATCATATTTTTAACAAACAGAAAAGTTTTTCTAGTTGGTGCCAGTAACATAACCGACACCCATTCAGAGCTTGTCGTTCTATGGTTTTGCAGTACATCTCTGTTACTATCATTTGGCCTTTCTTACTCCTCCTGTCAAGGTTCATTTATTGGCCATTTCAGCATGTCCATCCATGGATCCTCCTCTTTCAATGCATTCTCATGTCAAAATGTTTTTGAAAGGGTATTTGCATAACAAGAAAACTGATGGCCTCTCCTTTGCATCTTAATTTTATGTTAGAGAAGCTAACACTTGCTCTATTTGACCCAGCTAAATTGGTAGACTTAAGGTTCGTAACATGATAAACAGTTTTACTGACTACTCTGTCCTTTGCAAGAAGAGAATCTGGGTTGAAAGCTCTTATGGTGAGTCAACCCTATCTCTTTTTCCACAGGGGCAGGGTTTTGTTGAGAACTAATCCTTCTTTTGTGCCTAAAGTTGTATCCAAGTTTACTTTAAGCCAAACTATCCATCTTCCCATTTTCTTTCCTTTACCTAAAAATGAGGGAGAAATTATATTCCTTACCTTGGATGTCCGCAAGCAACTCCAGTACTATCTTGGCTGAACTAAATCTTTCAGATCTTTGGATCAATTGTTAATTTTTGAAGGTAAAACAAAGGCGCAACCTGTGTCAAAACAGACTTTTTCCAAATGGTTATCTAAAGCTAATTGCCTTTTGTTATACTCATAACAAAACTAATCCAGGTAGGGTCAAGGTCCACTCTACTAGGGCCTTGGCTTGATTTATGGCTTTTTGGAAAGGCATGGATTCTAGAAGTATTCTAGAAGCTGCTACTTGGTCATCTGTACATAATTTTACAAAGCACTGTGAGCTTCATTCCTTCTCTAGGTCTAGATCAGGCTTTGCAAGGACCATTCTCCAGGGGCTCCTGGATTATTTTCCTTCCATCTACTGCAGCAGTGGTCAATGTGATGAACATAGTGCAGTTGTCTAAGTAAACCTACAATAGCAGATGTTTGAATGATTACTGCTGCAGCTGTTCCCCTCCATCTATCCCCTTATATTTTGGTGTGTTGTTTATGGCATAAACTTATAAACAAACTGACTACCACACTCATACATGTTAACACTTTGGCTGTTCTCTCAAAATGGCACTGCTGCCTGCATGTGCTCACTATTTATATGCACGTACCTACATCTGGAAATGCTTCTTAAAGGTACAACACACGCTCTGTTCTACATCCTCCCTCTTTGAGAAATAGATTGTGCATCAAATGACAGTATTCAGTGACGTGCAGTTATATAGAAATAATCTTTTGACATGCAGTTATACAGAACTAATTTTTTTACATGCAATTACACAAAATCAGACGCACATAAAACATTCATGTCCAGGTTGCTATGTATTTTACACTAGGTCTGGAAATATGACCTGAGTGTATAACATAAAAAGATTGGATCCAGCAATGGGGACTGTCTTCAACGAATGTTCAACTTTGGGGACAACTGGGACATCATCAGGAATGGGAATAGATACTGAGACATGTTCTTCAGTGTGAATATTGTCAGGGTTGCTCTGAGATCTAGAGTCTGTATCACAGGTATGATGCTGCAATATCATTTCTGCCACAGGAAGAAGATGCCTATAGTTTCTCCTGTATCCTCCGATTCCACTAAGTAGGATCTCGGCTTGGCATATATACCTCTCACTTGACCAGTTTGATCAAAGCCTTTTGCCGTTTGCATCCTCACTGTCTCTCCTCCTCTTAATGGACAAAGAAATCTGCTCATTTTATCATAATTGGGCTTCTGAAAGGAATGCTTCTTAAAACGTTGGGCTTTGATTGCTCTGGTGTTTTTAGCATTAAACATCAACAGACTAGAACTGATAAGCAAGGTTGTTCTGGTTTGCCTAGATAGAAGTCTGTGAGCGGGGGAGCCAAGTAGGTTGTCACTGGGTATATTTCTGAGATTAAGTAAATTCAAGACGATGTCAGCAGTGTCACGCTTTGACCTCTCTAGTAATTGCTTTGCACTCTGTACTGCACATTCAGCAAGGGCATTTGACTGTGGGTAGTCTGAACTACTAGTAGCCTGGATAAAATCCCACTCTTTTGCAAATCTCTGAAACAATTGACTGGTAAACTGGGTACCATTGTCAGAAATAACTTTGTGTGGACTCAAATGGACTGAGAAATTAAGTTTCATCTTAGTAATAACAGCAATGGACGTAAGGTTAGGTAGCACGTTGATCTCAAACCATTTCGAATAAGAGTCTACCAACAATAAGTAATGCTGATTGTTCCACTCAAATATGTCAGTGGCTACTGTTGACCAAGGTAAATCAAGAGTCTGGCTTTGCTGAAGTGGCTCTTTTTGCAAAGGCGGTTTAGTACTATCCCATACTGAATAAGAAGAAAGCTCTTTATCAATGTATTTTGACAGAGAAGGCCAAAATACTAGCCCTCTTACCCTTCCTTTGGTAGACTCGGAACCTGGGTGGCCATGATGCAAAATCTGAATGTATTTTTTTTGTAAGGAAGTAGGAACAGTAACTTTTGGACCTTTGAAAATGATACCATCTTCCATCAGCATCTCATCTGTGTATGGAAAATAAGGTTGCACTTTTGGTGGTACACAGGATTGCTTTGACTGCCATCCAACATTGATGAAGTGGTTGAGCTTTTGCAAAACTGGATCAGTCTTTGTATGATCTCTCAGCTCATCAAGTCTCGTGGTAGAAAAATTACACACTTCCATAACATCAAAGTCAAAATTCTCTGCGTCAAGCTGTTTCATGGTATTTCTGGGCGATCTGGATAAGGTATCAGCTAGATAAAGAAGTTTGCCTTTTGTATAGACCATTTTGAAATTCTACTTTTGTAATATAAGCGTCATTCTTTGTAGTCTTGCTGGAGCTAAATGTATAGGCTTCTTTAAAATAGTGACTAGAGGTTGATGATCACTTTTGATTTGGATGTCTCGGCCATAAATATAATCACAGAACTTCGAACATGCGAACACAATTGCCAAAAGTTCCTTCTCAATTTGAGCATACTGCATCTCAGTTTGGGTAAGAGTTCTAGATGCATAGGCAACAGGTCTGCCCTCTTGAAGAATAACTGCACCAAGACAAAACTTTGAAACAGCACAGGAAAGAACTACTGGTTTGTGGACATCATAATACCTTAATGTAGGAGGGTTGGAAATTTGCTGTTTGAGGTTATCAAATGCTCTGTAGTGTTGTTCTAGTCATGACCAAGTAACATAACTCACTAAAGTCAGGGATGAATTTGTGCAAATAGCTAACCATACCCAGGTAATGCTGTAAGGCTTGGACATTGTCTGGAGCTGGCATCTCAAGAATGACTGCTTATTTGGAAGGGTCTGGTCGTAAGCCTCTACTGGTAAGTAAATGACCTACATAAGTAACTTCTGGTAACCTGAATTTACATTTCAGAGGATTGAGCTTTAAATTCACTTCAAACACTTTGTCCAGAACTTTCCTGAGGTTTCTGTCATACTCTGCTTCACCGTTGCCTCTAACCACTAAATCATCCACTGTTATAGCACACGGATAGCCCGAAAACATTTGCTCCATTGCACGCTGAAAGACTTCAATGGCAGAATTTATTCCAAAAGGCATTCTGAGGAATCTGTATCTACCAAATGGAGTACTGAATGTAGTTATTAGTGAAGATTTGCAATCAAGCATTACTTGCCAAATTGAACTCTGCATCCAAGACAGAAAAACAGTGGCATTTGGCATGAGGATGGCAATCTCCTCGGCTGTACGCATAGGATGATGAGGTGGTCTTAATGCCTTGTTCAAGTCTCTTGGTTCAATGCATATTCTGATTTCATCTGAATTTGTCTTATGAGCAGCTACAGTGGAAGACACCCACTCAGTTGATTCTGTGACTGGACAAATCAAACCTTGCTGCACCATCTTGTCTGACTGGCCCTTGACTTTGTCCTGCATAGCTATTGGAACTCTCTTTGCTGATCTGACCACTGGACTGACCTCTCTGGGTCTACTTTCATGGAGTACACAACTGGAAGTTTGCCTAGTTTGTCATTGAAAACATCAGCATACTCTGAGAAAATAGCATCAGTGAAGCTGAAACTGGGATATGTGCTTACATGATGGACTTCTTTGGTAAAAGAAAATAGTTTCATTCTTAAACTTTATGTGAGACCTAACAATGACTACACAGGTCTTCTGATTACATAAAATTGCAAGCTGTAACTGTTCCCACCCGAATAGCATGAAAACACTACTGAGCCTTCAGTTTGAATCTCTTCACCTCCATAAGCAACAAGCTTTGCACAATTAGCCAAATTAAGTTGCTCACCAGCTTTCACTCTACCAAATGTTTCTGCTGACATTACATTGCACTTTGAACCAGTGTCTACTTTGAGCTCCGTGGGTTTACCATTGATCAGGACAGTACAAAATACTTCATTCTTTGCCAACAAATCTACTGCATTAACCTTTTCGCCGACCACTGATAAACCATCTACATAGAAAGTTGGATTGCAGCTTTCTGTATGATCAACTTGCTTTTTTGAGTAATCTTTCTTAATAACTGAATGAGGCTTGCTTGATTTACAAAACTTTTGAAAGTGGTTCCATTTTTTTACACTTGTGGTATTGCTCACCAAATGTTAAACACTTCTCTCTTTTAGACTCATGATTGGCACCACAATTATGACAGTTAACAATAAGACTTAGGTTTTGCTGACTCACCCTTATATTGCACTGAGCATGTCCATTTTACTGAGCTAGTCTTGGAACTTGCTAGAAAGTTACGGGTCCTCCCTGGGAAACCAGCAAGGGTTGCAGCTGACATGTGCTTAGGCCTGTTTTTGCTTGCCATGTGCTGCACGCTGTCTATGCTTGTTCTAGAGGCTGTTGAAACTATGGTCTTATCACTTGCTAGTGTACTTGTCTTTCTGTGAGCTCATGGATTTGACAACTCTCTATAGTTTTGCTTAGCATTAAATCACTGTCATGAAGCAAAATCTTTTTCACTGCAGCATTATAATACCACGCACAAGCCTGTCCTTTATTAACTCATCTTTCAAATCAAATCTGCACATGTAGCCTTATTTCTCAAGTCAGTGATATAACCTGCAAAAGTTTCACCTGGTATTTGGTCTCTTGTATAAAATAGGTGCCTCTCTAACGTAACATTTGTCTGGGGGTTGGACATTTCTCTAAATTTACGTTTTAAGCACTCAGGGTCCTCTCTTGATTCAGCCGGTACAACAATATGGTGGTTTGCCCCTCTCCTGCATATACTGCTGGTGCATACACAAATGAATGCTCTCTTTCTTTTGCTTCTGACTCAGCTATGTTAAGCAAAATGAATGCCTTTGTATGCACATCTTTGTCAGAAAAAGCTGCTTGTATGAAAATATTGTATTTCTGCTCAAATACTGTCCAATATTCTGCAATGCTATTATCCAACACAAGTGGACTGGGTCTGCAAAATGCCTCTCCCATATCAACACACTGTAGTGAAAGTGCTTGGAATTATGTACAAATACACACACACACACATAACTATAAAAAAACGGCAAACTGCAGCAAGGGTAGTCCCAATAGCTCGACACGAAACCAGTCTTTAACGTTTAAACAGTTTATTAAAACATGCAACGTTTTCGTTGCTCTCACAACTTCTTCAGAAAAATCCAAAATGGTCTTAAAAATGTTTAACAGCAGCAATGTTGATTTTAAAAACTCGTGAGGCTGCCATAGCCAATCAATTTGTCTCATATAATACATATTAATGAGCATTCTCCCTATATTAACCCTGTAGTTACATTTCTCTATTAGCGTCCTACAACTCACCCTGTTCAAATTCCATTGCAATTACATACTGTCAATTAGAATTCGTGATTTATAGTTATTCCTAAACATTAAAGGCACTCTATTCAAAAAGATAGAATAAAATAAAATGAAATGAGAAGTTGGTATCCTCAAATATTTGTTGAAGTCTATCAAAAAGTACCTGTTATAAATAATATATTTATAATCTCATATAGCTTTTAAGTTTCAGCCAACAAGAAATACTACAATGGTCGTTCAGGCCAGGAAATGTGCAAGCGTTTAGTTTTAGTTGCCAAACTAATTCAGCACATTCAAGTGTTAAAGATGTTGGTCCGCCTCTGATATTTTCAATTACTTGGTCTATAGCTGTAAATGAAAAAGTATGACCAGGACACTGTTCAACGTGTCTTGCTAGGGCGTTTTCCTTCTTATTTTTAGAGATAGCATATGTGTGTTCGTAAACTCTATCTCTAAATCTACGGTCCGTCTTACCTATATAGTAAGCGGGACATATGTTGCACTGTGCTAAATAAATAATACTTTTAGAATTACAGTCAAGTCTTTGTTTTATCCAAAATTGTGTTGGTATTTTATTGACTGTAAATTTATTCATAGGTTTGATATTCCTACACATATTGCACATTCCACATTGAAAACATCCTTTAGTTTTGTTGCTGAAAGTTATAGCTTTGTTTTCTAATGTCTTTTTCAAATTTATTCCCTTCTTAAAGATAACCTGAAACCTAGTACCTAATCTAGTCCATAGGTTAAAGTCTCTCCCCAATAGTTGCCAGTTCTTAATTAGTATTGATACTATAGCATCACTGTCTTTGTTAAAAGTTGTTATAAAACTAATGTCAACCTTCACTTTGTTTTTAGTTGGTACTACAAAAGGTGTTGTCATGCCTATTTCACTTATTGTTGAATTTTCTAAGTATGTCATGTCAATCAATCCTGTACTTATTCTGTTCTTTGGTTTTTTCCTTCTAAGAATAGCTGTTAACAATCCATTCGTTCTTTTCAATTTAATTTCACTAGTTATTTCTAATATTAATGACTTAGGGTACCCACGATTTATGAACATATTTCTCAAATTGTCACACTCAGTGTCAAAGTCATTGTCCCGTGTACATAATCTTGTTGCCCTCACTAATTGTCCCTTAACTATGGAACGTTTTTGTTTAAAAGGGTGGGCACTAGAAAAATGTAAATAGGAATTACAATATGTTGGTTTTCGATATATGTTAGATATTATTCCATTCGAACTCGTGTCTCTAATTAAAGAGAGATCCAAATAATCAATTTGGTTCGAGTTGAAAGTATACGTAAATTTGAAGAACTCTGTTGTGGAATTTAAATATTCCACAAATTCAAGGGCTTCTTGTTGGGTACCCTTAAAAATAACAAATATATCATCAAGAAATCTAGTATATAGTTTAATTTTACTATTCCTGGAACTTTCTTCGAAAATAAATGTTTTCTCCCAATGGGCCACTACAATGTTTGCTAAACTAGCTCCACAAGGCGAGCCCATCGCTACGCCTTGTTTCTGTAAGTAAAAAATATTGTTAAAAGTAAAATAGTTGTTACTCAAAATGATGTCTATTAGTTCAGTAACTAATTTAATTTCATCATCTGGTGCTTCAAGATGTTTCAATACTAGTTCAGTCCATTCAGTAGCTTCCATATGGGGTATAGACGTATATAAATCAATTACGTCTATTGTTATAAAGTTGTCATCAATGTCCATTTCTATTTCGTTTAAGTTTGTTAACAATGACCAGGAATCTTTACAAATTTGAGGTAATTTCTTGATGTATTTTTGTAAAATATGATCAACTAGTTTTGAACACTAAGTAAGGGAAGCTCTTGCATCAATTAAACATCTCATCGGGGGATTGTTAAGGTTTTTATGGATTTTCGGTATTCCGAACATTACTGCAAGTTTAGGGAATGGGATGTTAATAAAGTTGAATGTATCCAGGTCTATTCTCCCTTCGATAAACAAATCCCTCAGGTAGCCTTTTACCCTATTTTGAGCTATATTATACTCATTTAGTGTGGCTACACTATAAGCTGTGCTTAGCAGTACTTCTTCCATCTTATAAATGTAGTCATCTACATCAAAAATAACAAGCCCCCTTCCCTTATCAGGTTTTATACATCTCACCCCTTGTGTTCTCAATAATGCTAGGGCTTCTTTTTCTTTTTTTGTAACATTGTCTTGTATATTGGAATGTCTTGGTTGAGAATGCAAGTGTCTGATGTCCATTTCTGATACACCCTCAAAGAGGTTTAACAATGGTTGGAGAGGTGGATTGAAAGTGCTTGCTGGTTTAAATGTAATACTATTGTTGTCATTATTACCTAATAACCAAGTTAAATTCAGTTTTCTAACAAAACACTTCAATTCTATCAAAACTTGTGCAAGGTTCATACTCTTAGTTGGCACAAATGTGTTACCTTTGGCTAGAACATCAATAAGTACAGGGTCTAAGTCAATAGACGAATAATTGTAAATAACAAAGTCCCCAGTTGAATTTTTTAACAAGACAAGTTTGTTAGTTAGTGTTTGTTCTTGTTGTTCCAATATCTGGATTTCTGGTTCCGGGCAGCTCTGGCATAAGTTGTATTCAATTGCTGCCCGTCCTTCTGAAAAACCGGCTCGTTGGAGACATTCTGCTGTCTTAAGTCATTATTGGTGTTTACATTAGTCCTATTAGAAAGCAATCTTTCACTTCGTCTCAAAGACCCTTCTTTTGTAGGAACTTGTTCTTGCCTAGTTGTTTTGTCATAGTCATTATTCGACTGTTTGCCATTTTTATTATTAGAAGGGTACTTTTTATTAGACCAAATTTGTGACTCATGGGGTACTGGGTATGTAGTGTTTTCTGAATACGCTACCCGGTCTCTAGTCAATTTTTTCACCTTTGTCTGTTTTAGTTTGTCCATCAGTTGGTCAATACTGTCGAACACTCTAGAGTAGTCGTATCTATATCTGTAAAAGTCACAATCATTTTTTATGTCATCATCGATATTTTGGACTTCAAGTGAAAGTTCATCAATTTGCAAGGAATAATATTTAATCATCAATTCCATTAATTGGAATCCTGTATTGTCAAAAAGGTTAATTAAATCTCTGTGAAAGGGTGATTCAGGGATTAAACCAGTAGGAAAGTGAAAACAACGCAGTCCCTTAGGAACAAGTCTCTCTTTGAGACATTGTTTAAAATAAGTTACTTCTAATTGTAACTTTTTAATCTTCATTAATTTTGTATCAAAAACTTTTAATTTTTCAGTCATTGCTGTGTTACTTACATTACTATGGCTGTCTTCGCTGGCCGGCCATTCTTCGTTTAGGTTAAAAGCTGTTTTTAAAGTCTCTGTATTATTAATCCAATCCTTAAACGAAACGGTGCCCATAAGCTCTGCGTTACTGCCACTCACTGTAATGTTGCCATTCTCCGTACTAGTTTGTATTCGTGGTCTGTCAGGTTGACCTGGTGGAATACTGCTCGTAATAGAGTTACTGCTACTCGCTATGGTGTTACCATTCTCCGTGTTGGTTTGAGTCCATGGTCTATCTGGTTGACCCGGTGGAATACTGCTTGTAGTAGAGATGGTGCTCCCGTTTGTTGAGCGGAAAGATGAAGGCGCCAAGACCGCGTTGTCACTCGCATTAACTTTGTTACATCTATCCAGGTTGTCGAGTCGTTCTGCCATGGTGTCCATTCGTTTGGAAATGGACTGTAAGAGTTCGAAAAAGTTTTTATTCTGGTCGATAGCTACTCCTTTATTCCATGAGCCCATATTTTGTGGACTCAGAATGGGTGGACTGCTCGGGCTGGACAGAGTTCCGGAAGCCATAACAAACTATCCAAGAACGAAGAAACTGAAACACTGTGATAAACAAAAAAAACGGCAAACTGCAGCAAGGGTAGTCCCAATAGCTCGACACGAAACCAGTCTTTAACGTTAACGTTTTGTTTATCGAAGGGAGAATAGACCTGGATACATTCAACTTTATTAACATCCCATTCCCTAAACTTGCAGTAATGTTTGGAATACCGAAAATCCATAAAAACCTTAACAATCCCCCGATGAGATGTTTAATTGATGCAAGAGCTTCCCTTACTTATCCGTGTTCAAAACTAGTTGATCATATTTTACAAAAATACATCAAGAAATTACCTCAAATTTGTAAAGATTCCTGGTCATTGTTAACAAACTTAAACGAAATAGAAATGGACATTGATGACAACTTTATAACAATAGACGTAATTGATTTATATACGTCTATACCCCATATGGAAGCTACTGAATGGACTGAACTAGTATTGAAACAACTTGAAGCACCAGATGATGAAATTAAACTAGTTACTGAACTAATAGACATCATCTTGAGTAATAACTTTTTCACTTTCAACAATACTTATTACTTACAGAAACAAGGCGTAGCGATGGGCTCGCCTTGTGGAGCTAGTTTAGCAAACATTGTAGTGGCCCATTGGGAGAAAACATTTATTTTCGAAGAAAGTTCCAGGAATAGTAAAATTAAACTATATACTAGATTTCTTGATGATATATTTGTTATTTTTAAGGGTACCCAACAAGAAGCCCTTGAATTTGTGGAATATTTAAATTCCACAACAGAGTTCTTCAAATTTACGTATACTTTCAACTCGAACCAAATTGATTATTTGGATCTCTCTTTAATTAGAGACACGAGTTCGAATGGAATAATATCTAACATATATCGAAAACCAACATATTGTAATTCCTATTTACATTTTTCTAGTGCCCACCCTTTTAAACAAAAATGTTCCATAGTTAAGGGACAATTAGTGAGGGCAACAAGATTATGTACACGGGACAATGACTTTGACACTGAGTGTGACAATTTGAGAAATATGTTCATAAATCGTGGGTACCCTAAGTCATTAATATTAGAAATAACTAGTGAAATTAAATTGAAAAGAACGAATGGATTGTTAACAGCTATTCTTAGAAGGAAAAAACAAAAGAACAGAATAGGTACAGGATTGATTGACATGACATACTTAGAAAATTCAACAATAAGTGAAATAGGCACGACAACACCTTTTGTAGTACCAACTAAAAACAAAGTGAAGGTTGACATTAGTTTTATAACAACTTTTAACAAAGACAGTGATGCTATAGTATCAATACTAATTAAGAACTGGCAACTATTGGGGAGAGACTTTAACCTATGGACTAGATTAGGTACTAGGTTTCAGGTTATCTTTAAGAAGGGAATAAATTTGAAAAAGACATTAGAAAACAAAGCTATAACTTTCAGCAACAAAACGGACCGTAGATTTAGAGATAGAGTTTACGAACACACATATGCTATCTCTAAAAATAAGAAGGAAAACGCCCTAGCAAGACACGTTGAACAGTGTCCTGGTCATACTTTTTCATTTACAGCTATAGACCAAGTAATTGAAAATATTAGATGCGGACCAACATCTTTAACACTTGAATGTGCTGAATTAGTTTGGCAACTAAAACTAAATGCTTGCACATTCCCTGGTCTGAATGACCATTGTAGTATCTCTTGTTGGCTGAAACTTAAAAGCTATATGAGATTATAAATGTATTACTTATAATAGGTATTTATTGATAGATTTTAACAAATATTTAAGGATACCAACTTCTCATTTCATTTTATTTTATTCTATCTTTTTGAATAGAGTGCCTTTAATGTTTAGGAATAACTATAAATCACGAATTCTAATTGACAGTATGTAATTGCAATGGAATTTGAACAGGGTGAGTTGTAGGACGCTAATAGAGAAATGTAACTACAGGGTTAATATAGGGAGAATGCTCATTAATATGTATTATATGAGACAAATTGATTGGCTATGGCAGCCTCACGAGTTTTTAAAATCAACATTGCTGCTGTTAATCATTTTTAAGACCATTTTGGATTTTTCTGAAGAAGTTGTGAGAGCAACGTAAACATTGCATGTTTTAATAAACTGTTTAAACGTTAAAGACTGGTTTCGTGTCGAGCTATTGGGACTACCCTTGCTGCAGTTTGCCGTTTTTTTTGTTTATCACAGTGTTTCAGTTTCTTCGTTCTTGGACACACATAAATATGCCAGACCTTTATGCCAGAATTTGTAATTATGCCCAATAGCACAGCAGACTCTTTGAAATAACTGCACTCTGCCTAATAAGTCTCCATAGCACAAGAACACTTAAAAATCACTGTACTTTGAGAAACCACTCATTATCAGTGTAAGAAATACTTTGAAATGAATTAACTTTGCAAATAAACTGTATACAGCACAAAAACTCAAAATGCTGGCTGTTGTTCTTTCGGCTTTTCCCGGTTAGGGGTCGCCACAGCTGAACTTCGGTCTGCTAATGATTGGCAGTAGATTTTTACGGTGCCAAGGTGCCAGCTTGATGCCCAACCTTCAACAAAGGCACGCCTATTCTACGCATGACTTTCGAACACCACTCGACCGCGGGGAGGACATGCAGACTCCACACAGAAGGCGCTCCAGCCGAGAATCGAACAGAAGAACCTCTTGCTGTGAGGCGACAACGCTACTGCTGCACCACCGCGGCTTCAAAAAAAACTCGAAATGGCTGTACTTTGCAAAATAATTCTGTACAGTGTAAGAAATGCTTTGAAATGGCGGCACTCTGTGAAGAAATGTACACAGCACAAGAAACTTTTTGAAATGGCTGTACTTTGCACACAGCAAACTCTTTGAAGTAATTGCGCCATAATAAAGCACGCACTCTGCAAACACTTTGCACACTCAGATACTTTGAACAAGTCTAGTTATGCTTTGAATGGCTTTGGTCAATGCAAAATAGTAGTTTATGCCCAAATATGGTCTTTTTACTAAAAAACATGCAGTTGCATTGCTCATTAAGCTTATTTTGCCCATTTAACCTCTTATCATACGTTTCTTGTGTGCATTTTACTGTAAACATGCATGTTACACAAACCGGAGGTAATTCTGAGCCCCAAATGAATATTTCTGGTAGTTTTATCAAATATTATGGTTTTGAACATTTTGTTTAATTAGTAATGCGTTTTGTTTGATCGTTTGAGCTCTATCACTCAACCTGCTCAATCTGCCTTTACCTTCAACTCTGTACCTCATGGCTTGAAGAAGTTGTACTCTCAGTCCCGGCTCTAACACTATGTCGCTCATCTGGGCAGAATAAAACAAACAGTTGTGGGTTAGGTTCAAGCAGCTTTATTATACACACACACACACACCAGGACTGAGGCTTTGTAACTTAAACTTAAATAAACTTATAAACAGACGGACTACCACACTCATACATGTTAACACTCTGGCTGTTCTCTCAAAATGGCACTGCTGCCTTCATGTGCTCACTAGCTATATGTAAGTGCCTACATCTGGAAATGTTTCTTAAAGGTACAACACACGCTCTGTTCTACATCAGTGTTTTCGAACATTTTGAGACTGTTTCAAGTCTTTTCAGGATATAAAATTAATGATGATAAACCAAAGGTTCTAGCTGTAATCTTTGTATCCACACATGAATTGGTTCAGCAATACCATCTATGGGGACACAATAAAATGAAGTATTTAGGAGTATGGATTGCAGCCGAGAGTGCATTTAGGCATTTATGCAGTTAACGCCTGCTGACACCTGTAGGCGTCAAATATTGCTTGTTCATATTTGCATTAAGAATTCCAAAACCATGCTACATAACAAGGTATTCAAAATTTTCATCTTAAAGCATACATAATGGCGAACACAATTGTATTGACATTTGACTTCTGTTTTATGTAGCTGAAGAGATATTGGATATTACTTATATACTTCTTGTAATAAGTTTCATACTTCTCTAAATATCTCAACATTCAGATAACACAGAACTGTATAGCATCATATGAAAGCTCACAACTGTATGAAGAAAATCCTGCAGGCAGTACAAGCCACACCCATTGGAAGTTAAAGGTACACACTCGAACTGTACTGGAGGGAATGAGTTAAAAAGGATTCTGTTATGGCAGTTAATTATATGTAGGAAGAGACTAAATAAAAGATGGTACAAAAACTGAGAAACTGGAAGCTCTTGTTTATGGATATGGATAGCAAGATACAAGCATTGAAAAGGTTTTTAGTCTCTTTAGTTTTATATACAAGTCAGACATATTTTTATCAACCAGAGAAGTTGTGGACAATAATTAATAAAGAGTTGAATTAATTTATCTGAGAGGGAGAAAGGGCAAGGGTCAAGTGGGATAAGTTGATCCTTCCAATATAACAAGGTGGTTTAGGATTACCTAATTTGAAGGAATATTTTGCAGCTACACAGTTAAAGCTCATGCATAACACAAGCAAACAGCTATAATTCAAAGTGGAAGGGTAAGATGATGAAGCAGGGAAGAAATTCAAGAAATAGTGGAATTTTGGTTGCAGTTCCTTGAGAATAACAGCGGTCATACAGAATATTATATTCATCTAGTAGCAGAAAGCATTCTAAGAATTAAGCCGACATGAGAATTGAGAAAGGAGATTTTGCCAATAGGAATGACTGCATTTAGGGATTAGAGAAAACTGGCGAGCATAGGAACTGGCCGCAAATAACTAGAGGGAAAGGTAATAGAATGAGAAGAGGCCAAGAAGACAGTTTGAACTGCAGGTTAGTGACTGCCTTTCCTATCAGGGACTGATATTAGAGTATATGCAAAGAGAAAGGGATAGGGGAATTCTAGGTGAAAGATTTGCTCTGGTGGAGGTTTTAGTTGAATATAGAATAGAATCTCTTGTTAAAAGGGGAATAATTAACAGGGCATATAAAATAAGTAACTGGGAACACGATAATATGCTTTATTTTCTTTTATATAAATGTATGTTTGGCTATGTTTTAAGTGATAGTTCAGTAAAGGCTTTTAAAAAAAGTCCAGTAAATGAAACATGCATGCATCAAATCTGCTTTTGTATGGAGACAAAGCTCCCCTCCCCATTCACCTGTGCAAGTTACTTTAGTCTGTGTACCAGCACCCATACGTATTATAACTACCTTCAATTTTGCCTAATATCATGGGTATATGTTATAAGTTTACCAAAAGTATTTTTTTTTTGTTTTAGTTTAAAAACTTTAGTGTATTTGTTGTTGAAGTGTACAAGTAGACTGTCTTTCAAAGGCAGCTGTTACTTTTAACCAGAATGATTTGAAGCTTCTGAGTCCTAGTTTGGTGTTCCATAATGACTGGATTGTCTGAGAATGTGCCATTGCTTTCCAGGGTGGACTCAGAAAAGTCTTTTGATCCAGTTTGCTCACCTTCCTTGTCCAAAAAATAACCAGAGATAAACTTCATACTCCAAATGTGTACTGGCAATTTGATTTTCTTTATGTAACAAATAAGTGCAAGTCAGACTCTTTCCTTCCCTGTGGTGTGAGAATGGAAGTTGGTAGTCTGTCCTAAGTAATTTTTAGCTATCTCCTGTCCCACTGTTGCACATCACTTTCTTTCTTTTGCTGTGAAAGGTCACTCAAATTGTATGCTGACTATACTGCTTGTTCAAGGAATGTATCCACTGTGGATGTGTGCTGTACTGAGGGGCTGCCTTGTGAAGAACTTTGCTTTTCCTTACCATTGTCTGCCCATCTACCTTCCTTCAGGTCTGCAGTCTGCCTCTTTGGTTCGAGCTGTGCTTTAAATGTGACTACAGGTAAGTGAGTGTTCCCCATATAATTAAATCTTTTAACAGGGTCTTGTGAAGTTAAACACTTTTCTTACCCATTTCTCAGTGTCACTTTAAGCAAAACCTCTTCTCTTAATCTTCAAAGTTCAGGAGTGAGTGTGTGTGTGTGTGTATATATATATATATATATATATATATATATATATATGTGATCACAAATATTTTGGTAATTTTAATCCATTCTAGAAGGGAATGTCTGCTGAGAACTGACGACTCTGGTAATGATTTTTTTCTTTTTTTTTTTTTATATAATACTCATGACATTAATGAATCTTCTATTGGTTGGAAAAGAAGAGCGATATTCTGTCAGGCATAAGAACTGTGACTTCACCCAGATGTGTAGCAAGAGGCCCACTACAATTCTCTATTTCTAAATCTATCCAAGAATTTACAGCAAACCTGCTAGGTCCTGACAGCTTTAAAATTTTGGCAATTTATCCAGATATTAAGTGTTGAGAGAACACTCCACCTGTAGCCTCATAGTGCTTTTGTGGGTTGTATAAACGATGTGAAATCCCTATATGAGTACTGTTGACTTTTTAGCAACCGCTGTAGCTGCTATATTATTTTTCCAGAAAAAAACTGTCATAAAAATGAACAGAAGTGACCAACTGCTGTAGAAGCAGCACTACAATTTTTTGATACTACTGCAGTGTTTGTTCAGACGAGAACCTGATAATGAATGTAGGACTAAATCTAGGCTGTGTCATTTTCAGAACCAGTTAGTAATAACTTGCAGACTGAGTGAAACAAAAATAAATCACGTTTTTGTCTCAAACGTGCAGTGGCAGAATAGATTCTTAACGTGATTTTCTTTTTTTACTTTTAGGTCGTGGAGGGGCCACCAGGTCAACTAGAGGAATGCCTGTTATGAATGCACAACCGGTGAATTGAACTGGACTTCTTATATTGTCTTGTATTATAATGTAATGGCCAAAGAGCTACCAAAGGAGTTAAAACTGTTTACTTTCATGTTCAATTACTGTACATAAATGCAGAAGGATGATACATTTCTTGTTATTTCTACAGTGCCAAAGGCACAGCCTATACAAGATTTCTCTCCCTGGTTCATATGAGTGTTTTTGGTGCATTTCACAAGATTTTGGACATCCTGTCATTTTCTAAAGAAAAATTTGACATCCCTCCAGCACTAAATTGTTGTATTTCAAATGTCGGGATTGCTGTTCACTGACTTTTGCCTTTTTAAGGTAATGATTGAAAAGAAGCAGAAATTGCACACCTTAGTTTCCATTTAACCAAAATTTACAGAATATTGAATCTGCACAAAATTTCCTTAAATGTTTACTGCTCTGATTACTATTACTGCACAGAGTTTAACTGCATGTGTAAGAACTAACTATTTGAAGCTGTCACATGCTGATGGTGCTGTTCAGGTTCATTAATATGCTGTATTTTTTTTGCCACCAATGTACCTGCAACTTGGCACTATCCTGTCATAATGACCTTTCAGGATATCTGTTAAAACAATAGATAGTGTGTTACCTGTTCTTTTTTTTTTTTCTCTACATCCGGCTAATGTTAATTCAACTGTACTACAGAGTATATAACCTCCCCAGTACCTGCATACACATTTCAGAGCTCACATCAGGGCTTACAAAGTTAGAGAACTAAAGGAGCTAATCGTCTTCTACAAAAATATTGATCATGTATACAAAATGAATAAAACTTTTTTTTAAATATAAAATTTGTACCTGAACTTCTCTTGGATTTTTGTAAACAGAACAGATATTTGCTTAATATTTTTCATTTTCTGCACTGTAATTTTTAAAGCAGAAACTTAACCTTATAGTTTTCATACAGTATAGTAATCTAAAGACAAAAATCTGGACCACAGATTTTCATCAGGTTATATAGTTGAAACACCTTGTGCAAGAGATTAGGGATGTGTTATGTAGCTGTCGGATTTAAAATTTTGCAAACTTCTGATCTCTGCTTGGGTCTTGTCTACGTGGCATTTCTTCAGGTGCTCTGGTTCTCTCTCATATTTCAAAAACTTGCAATAGGTGGACCTTCTAAATTGTAAGTGTGAGTGTCTGTGTATTTGTGTTATGGAAGAACAATCAGAAGAGGCTAGCCACCAGGTGGTGTAAACATTGCATCAAGATGAAGAAAAAAACACACACAGGTCTAGTCCAAAATAGCTTAAAAAAGTATGGACACCAAAATGAGTGCTTTCATTCACTTTATTCCACGTGAACTTCTTCAGAAACAACTTACTCCACCCTACAAGCACTTTATATAGTAAAAATTAATCACATGTTGAATGATGTCAGAAATAATTAATTTCATTTAAAATCCATTAAAAAGGTATATAGAAACAGAAATTCTCTGAACTTTAACAAAGATGTAAGACACATAAAATATAACAAAAAAATGATTAATTCATTTCATTTGTAAAAAAACACTTTATGTTAATGGATTCATTTAATCCAGGAGCTTGGTCTGCTCCTAGATATACCTACCACAAGGATTCTTTGCACTCTAACATGGCCTTACTGTCTCCTATGAAAGTTACTTGAGAAGCACTGTCTGGAACAGAAAAAGTAATTTTTTTTAAATTAATACACATCATAGAATAGCTACCCAATGCATTAGCTAAGTCTTTCTTCTTAATGGCTAACAGATGTTCACCGATTCTTTTCTTGAGACATCTTGTAGTCATTCCTATGTACTTCCTTTCAACTTCATTCATTATGTTCCTTTCAACTTCAACCCGTCCTTACATCATATGTGCTTACCCTCCTTCAGAAATTGAAACCGTGCTCTCCCTCAGCAGACCAACTACCTGCAGAATTTCTGCAACTAGCTGCTAAAGCCATTGCCTTCCCAATATCAATCCTGATCAACAGAACCATTACAGAAAGCTATATCCCTTCTATATGGAAAATCTCCCATATTATCCCCCTCCACAAAGGTGGCCAATCCACCGAGCTTTCCAATTATCGACCAATTGCCCTCCTCTCTCCTCTAGCTAAGATTATGGAAAAATGCATCCACAAACAACTGCTTCAACATTTAACACAGAATAACCTTCTAGCTAACTGCCAGCATGGTTTTAGACCTTCACATAGTACTTCCACTGCCCTTCTCTCCTTTAGAGATACTATCAACAAACACCGTAGTCTAAACAAACTCTCTTCTGCCCTATTCATTGACTTATCTAAAGCTTTTGACATGGTGAATCACCAAATTCTCATTACCATAATAAAATCCCTATCACTTGATACATCCTCCATACAGTGCTTCCAGTCCTACCTTGACAATAGACAGCAGGCAGTACTATGGCACAAGTCTCTCTCTACCCATTTACCAGTCAACCTCGGTGTCCCCCAAGGATCCATCCTTGGACCTCTACTTTTTTTCATTTTCATCAATGACCTCCACCTAGCCATCCCTCAAGCCTCATGTATACAATATGCAGATGATTCCACACTTATATGCTCCGCCTCATCCTCTTCAGACCTCCTATACCTTACCCAACAAGTCTTCAACACAGTAGAGGAATGGTTTACTCATAGATGCCTTCTCTTAAATCCCAAAAAGACTAAACTCCTTCTATTCTCTCCCACTAGTAAATTCCCCCCATTAGATTTCTCAGTCACTTCTATCAACAATGCTATAATATCCCCTGAAGCTACCACTAAACGATTAGGAGTCACCATCGACAATAAACTAAACTTCGATATACATATAAACAATACGATAAAGTCTGTTAATAAAAAATTGGGCTCCCTGTATCAGATTAAACCTTTTCTCCTACCCTCTGCTCGTACAATAATAGCACACACACATCTAATATCTCCTCTTCCATATGCCTCACCTATCTTTACTAAACTATCTAAAAACAACCTCAGCAAACTGGAAAGGTCCTATAATAACATCGCCAGATTTGCCACAGGAAACCCATTTCGAACCCATCATTGCCTCAATTTAAAACAGCTAGGCTGGCTTGAACTACAGAACCTAATCAAATTCCATCAACTAACTATAGCTCACAAAACCTTTTACACACCATCCAGAAACCTGCTCTATCCACACTAATCACTCCCTACAAGAACCTAGATTCCCTAAGGTCTTCACATAAACTCATAGCAAATTCTACCAAAACAAACAACAAGGCCAGTGACTCTCTTTTTTCTAATACAGTAGGGAAAGCCTGGAATCTTCTACCAAATGATATTTCTACACTTCCCTCACTGTCCAGTTTCAAAAACAATCTGAAAGTATATCTCAAATCTCACTGGCTATGTCATTGCTCCAAACCTGACTAGCTCTATAGTCACCCTATACTCTGACCTTCCCCTTCTTTCCTTCCAGGAAAAAGAAAGAAATAAACAAACAAAAAAAAAAAAAAAATGTTTTTGTATTTTGGGATATTAACTGCATCTACTGTTAAGATTGGATTCTATACTGACAATTTACTTAGAAGTGTTATAATTATCCTGTAATTCAGTCTGTTATATGCTTTTTTTTTCTGGTATTGTTTATATGCTTGATTCATAGAAATTAGTTAAATTAGCTGTATTTACCTAGGAGCTTTTCTCCCCAGGCCTCTACTGAAAATGGACATGTATCCAGTTAGACTAGCCCTGTAAACAAATGTAAAATAAATAAATAAAATAATAACTTGGACATGACAAACATTGGGCTATGTAAACCACCATCTCACTATTACAGGTGTAGTATTTTTTTAGACCAATGTGTTTTGTTTATATGAACAATATAAAGTAAAGTTAGGTCTCACTCCTATAACTGTGGTTAATTCCTGATTGCCAAAGTTATAGGAGTGAGACCTAACTTGACTTTTAAGAAAGCTGTAAATATTAAAAGTCTACTAGAAGGAGGTGGAAATCTAACTGACCTTACTAGGGAAAGTAGAATAACATCTAAAGGGACTTATGCATGTCACCACTGTAGACAGTGCAGATATATTAGTAATTCTTCAGTCCAGTTTTCTCATATAAACAAAACACATTAGTCTAAAAAATACTACACCTGTAATAGTGAGATGGTGGTTTACATCGCCCAATGTTTGTCATGTCCAAGTTATTACATAGGAATGACTACAAGATGTCTCAAGAAAAGAATTGGTGAGCCATTAAGAAGAAAGACTTAGCTAATGCATTGGGTAGCTATTCTACTATGTGTATTAATTTTTAAAAAATTACTTTTTCTGTTCTAGACTGTGTTTCTCAAGGAACTTTCATAGGAGACAGTAAGGCCGTGTTAGAGTGCAAAGAATCCTTGTGGCAGGTATATCTAGGAGCAGACAAAGCTCCTGGATTAAATTAATCCTGGATTAAATTAATCCATTAACATAAAGTGTTTTTTACAAATGAAATGAATTAATCATTTTTGGTATATTTTATATGTCTTACAACATCTTTGTTTAAGTTCAGAGAATTTCTGTTTCTATATACCTTTTTAATGGATTTTAAATGACATTGTTTTTGACATCATTCAACATGTGATTAATTTTTACTATATAAAGTGTTTGTAGGGTGGAGTAAGTTGTTTCTGAAGAAGTTCACGTGGAATAAAGTGAATGAAAGCGCTCATTTTGGTGTCCGTAGTTTTTTAAGCTATTTTGGATTAGACCTGTGTGTGGTTTTATCTTTATCCTGGTTTACAGTTTGTGCTACTTATTTTGTTTTTATTGCATCAAGATGATTATCTCTGTCAAAGTGACACTCCTAATACATGTGCAGAAATGGGAAAAGGGTTGTAGATGGATTTTTGAGTCTGTTAATTCAATAAGTGTTCTTTTTGTTGGGCTTTTACATTGTGTTGAAATTGTGATCATCTTCAACAAAGAGTAGTATGTTGTGGTTCTAAGTACCGTCCTGAGAGACCAAGCCTGAGTGAAAGAGGTGAGGATCAGGGCATTAGCATGGTTCAGAGCTGAAGGGTGGATTTTAGGGTTTTGGTATACTGATCTTATAGAAGAAAAAATGGTGGTTTGCCAAGAAATGGTGGGAAAAGTCCAGTGACTCTAAGAAGGGGTATGCACAATAGTGGGCATATGAAGGGTGTGAAGTGGATGAGGTTGCAAATCATTATATGTGGGCAAGTTGAAAGGTCTTGATTTATGTTTATTGTAGAGACTCACTGCTGATTTTCAACAAGCACACTGCCTTAATGGCAAATGGACAGTAGTGCTCTGCTACCCTATTTCTGGCTGTCTATAAAAGCTCAGAACTCCTCCCCTGCCCTGTATGTGGGTGTGATGGAACAATCACTTAATGTAGGGACTGCCTTTTAAACTTACAGACAGATGAAAATGCAAGCTTGCGAACGCCTAGTGTTCCAAGTCAAGAGCACACATAAAACGGGTTCTAAGATGGCTGAACATTAGGTAACAGCTTGTTTCTAGCTTTCCCAGTGTGAAAACAGAAACTCAGCAGAGTAGGCCAGTAGACTTGTGTTTATGGATGAATTTCAGTAATTGGCTAGTAAGTGCACTGCCTGGATGTCAGGAATAAAGAAATACAGAAGACCTGGAAAAATCAGCTACAACAAGTGAGAGAAACACTGACTAAGGAGAGTTAAGCAGCTGTTCAGAAAAAAGTAATGCAACCATCAGACATGACTTCCAATAACCTACAGGATGATATAAGACAACTGCATACAGACCTGGGTAAAATAAACAAAACACTGATAGAGTATATCAACACAAACAAAAGGCTGGAACAAATGGAAGAAGCTTTAAACAGATATTCAAATGAGATGATAAAGCTGCAAAAATCAGAGCTCAAAATTAAGAAAAGGCTGGCTGAATATGAGACTGCTCAGGAAGAGATATTTCAAGGAATTGAAAGAATTAGAGGACAGACCGCATAGGGAAAACTTGAGATTTTCAGCTATACCAGAGAAGCTGGAAGGAACAGACTGCATTAAATTTATGAAAGCACAAATAAGCAACTGGACTGGTATTCCATAGCAGGACTTATTAGTTGAACAGTCACATAGTGTGTATGCTCCAAATCTAGCTATAAGAAAGCAACCTAGACCTTTAATAGTTGGGATGCAATCGTACTAGCAGAAAGAGTTGATTTTGTCAAACCTGTGGCAGAAGGACAAAATACTACAAAGAGGAGACAGAGTGTTTGTAGAGAATGATTAGTTATTGTACGCAGGCATAAGAGAAGTAAATTCACCCCTCTATTCAGAGAATGTCAAGATGTAGATGTGAGATTCAAACTGCTGTATCCAGCGGTCTTCAAAGTATTCTTCCCTGGAGGGACAAAATAATTTTTTTGATGAAGTGCATGCTAAGGAGGAAATACAAAAGATTATCCAGTAAAAACTCAGCTGTGAAACAGAAGGAGATTCGGCTTCTTGTTCCTCTGGTAATAAAGACCACAGAAAGGCTGCACCTGTGAAACCTTTTCCAGTATTTCAATGGAAAATGTTGGAGAGAAGGAAGGGAGCATGAGAGTTGACTAGAAGAATTGAGAGTATGTTGGAAATGAAGCAGAGACAGGATTTGGGTCATGGAGAAGAACACTAATAAAATCAGTAATATAATGTGGGATTACATTGCAATAGTTATATTTGTGAAATATGATAGCACAAGAAAATCTGGAACTATTGGACTTATTCAGTATTTGTTTGCTGAATGGGGGACTAAAGTATATGACCTACTTCGTGTCATTAATGTTCAGAAAAATGATTTAGGGAGGGGAAGAGGGGAGAACACTAACTGTAAGTAAAGAAAACACTTTATTTTCTTAATAGTACTGTATCTCTGTTGCATGGTTTTCTTTGCATGCTATTTTTGGGTGTAATGGGGATTGTAAACAGGTGTTGTTTTTATTTTTCTCCCCTCTTCTCTTTTTCTTGTGCAGTTTTGAGAAACATAGGCAGTGTAATGAGAAAGAAAAGGAAAAAGGGAGCCAGGTTAAGGGGGCATGACACAGTTCAAATAAATGTGCTTTTTCATTCTTGCATGGAGAAATGACTAAGGAGCTTTGTTTTAAGGCAGAGAGCTAGTAAATGGAAAAAAATATTGAATATTATAAGGTTTTATTTCTCTAGCATTTGCAAATATGTATACTAAGTAGCATGTCTACAGCTGGTCTTCATGCCTCCATGGAGACAGTCTGATAAAGAGAAACTGGAGGCAGTCTGGTGGAAGGGGATTGGCTGAGGGAAAAGAAAAAAAAAACAGAAAAATTGACTAGGACATAATGTTCCCTGAAAACAATCATGGTTTTCCCAGGTGTGACAGCTTTAAAGATGATACAAAACCAGTTAGACTTGAATAAAGCTGTCTCAGTTTTTTAAAATGCAATGGGCATACTAATATAAACAGGTGCTTTTATTTTTTTTTTTTGCTTTTTTTTCTTGTTCATCTTTCTCTCTTTTTGTTTGTTCAGTTTTGAGAAATGTAGGCACTGTAATGAAAAAAAAATGAGGAGGGGAGGAGATGGGAAGAGCAGAATGGTTTGGTTAAGAGATTATGACAAAAAGAAAAATCAATGTGCTTTTTCCCATGCTTGCATAGGAAATTACTGGGTAAAACATCGAAGCATTATACCGTAACAAGTTTATTACAAAGCATGTAAATAAAAAAGAATATTGAATACTGTAAGGCTTTTTCTTTCTGATAAACAATGTATCCTTAGCAGTTTTGTGTCTGGTAAGCATGTCACTAGAAGGCAATTTGATAGAGACATGGCTTGGAGAAAGTGTTTACTGAAATAATTCAAGTTTTTTCTCAACTGGGAGAATTATAAAGATATACAAAATCAAATAGCACTAATAGCACAGGCTGTACCATGCATCTTAGCATGACTAACCTTTCTTTTTGGTTAACTTTAGCCTGTCTGTGTAACTATCAACTTAGAACTTGTGTTCTTATTCAGAAGCAAAAACTTCAATATTTGAAGATGTACATAGTTTTTTTTGTGTTATTGTTACGTTCATAGGTTTTAGGAGGTTTTTTTTGGGGGGGTGGTGTTTGTTCTGTTTGAGTGCTTTCAAAAAAACATTATGTAAGATGTGACATAGGCACGCACAAATGGATATGACATGAAACAACTGTATAAAAGACCAACCTGCCAAACGTGCATGTATGTATATATATATATATGTATATATATATATATATAAACATAAAAGTTGGAACTAGACATTTAGCAAAAGAGCAGTTTTATATAAAAGGTGGTACTAATAAGAAAATGATGCTTTCTGTAATGTCTTTGAATCTGAATGGTCTTACAGATAAATATAAAAAAGTAAGAGTAGTAAACTATATTAAAAAATATAGTGTGTAAATAGCTATGCTACAGGAGACACACCTGGAAATAACTGAACATGTGAATTTGATAAAGGTTTTCAGGATGATTATTCAGTGGAATATCTGGGGTAAAGGAAAAGAGGAGTAGTTATGTTATTTGCAGGAGGATCTCCAATAGTGATAGAAGAGGGAAAAAAAAGATAATGGAAGTTGCATAGCACTAAGGGGCTACTGGCTAGGGAGGAGTATTACACTGCCATGCATTTACTACACATCTCCACTAAAACTGCTATAATGGAGCTTAAAGAAATTCTGGGAGAAATAATCAGCTTTCAGCAAGGAATATTACTTATAGTTGGAGACTGGAATTTGGTTCGCAACAGTGAAGATGTGTCTGGGGGCCTAGAAGGGAAAATATAACAAGGGAGGGTAGCTTTTTGAAGAAATTTATGAAAATGTTTGGCATGGAAGATGTAAATTCAGTAGTAGGAGTTCAGTCTGAATTTACATATTACTCACAGAGATACAAAAACTGGGGTAGGCTAGATAAATTTTATATCTCACAGAAACATGTGCATTTAATTGAAGGTCTTGAAATGCACCAATAACTATTTCAGATCATGCACCAATAATAACTAAAATAAAAATGCAAGGTAATGAAATAAAAATGAGACACTGGCGCTTTCCCACCTACCATTTTTAGAGAGAGTTATTTAAGGAATGGGTTGTGGAATTAATTCAGGAGTTACTAAAGAAGATAGAATTATCTTCTGAAAACATAGCTAAGAAGTGGGATAAAATTAAAGTGGAGTTTAAAACTAGGTTGGAAATGAAAGAAAGATATGGTTAAACAGTAATAAGAATTATTTAGAGGGAGTGACAAATAAGTATTGCAAAATAGGGGGAATCTCTCAGAACAAGAAAAGGAACAACTGCAGCATGCTAAACAGAAAATAAGGGAATACCTTGATAATACGCACAAGTTTAGAAAGACTGTTGTTAAGCAACTGTTTTTTTTATGATAATTCTAGAGCACAAAAACTTTTAGCACAACAACTCGGGCAACAGAAAGTGGAAAGGGCAGTCACCAAGCTTAGGGAGCCTATAACAAGAAAGATAACAAGAGACCCTGTGGAAGTATTAGAAATATTTTGGAAATTTTATGAAAATTTGAATAAAGCAGAGAAATATGGAAATTAAGAAAAGGTGCAAGTGGAAATGTTTATGGAAGAATTAAATATGCTAAAGTTAGAGGTAGATGAGTATACGTTACTAACAGGATAGGAAGGGATGAGATAAAAATGGCTATGTATAACCAATCTACAGGAAAGTCCCCAGGAATAGATATTATTCCTGTGGAAGTTTGGATGTTAGGTGGGGAAAAAAACGAAGATCTGGAAGGTTTTGTTTAATAGTATTTTAAGAGGAGGAGAAGTACCAGCATCCTGGAAGAAGGTGTTGGTAATGGTAATACATAAATAGGGTAAAGTTCCATCAGATCTAGCTTCATACAGCCCCATTTCAATACTAAACCATGATTATAAATTGTCTATAATGGCTAAAAGAATTGCAAAAGTGATACCAAAATTGATAGATATAGATCAGTGTGGTTTTGTGGAGGGGAGGCAAATATATGACAGTATTAACAGAACATTGATGATCCAGAGG
Source organism: Protopterus annectens (assembly GCF_019279795.1). NCBI lineage: Eukaryota > Metazoa > Chordata > Ceratodontiformes > Protopteridae > Protopterus > Protopterus annectens. The sequence goes on from NC_056743.1 coordinate 257,897,796, forward strand.
GAAGCAGAATGTAAGAAAGTACCACTTTTATTGGTGGGTCTTGATGCAGAGAAAGAGTAGAGTGGGACTTCATGAGCAGGGCAATGGAAGCTTTTGCTTTCCCTGATATAATTATAAGGTTGATTAGAAAGAACATTGGGATCGGAGGCACAAATTAAAGTTGGTGGGGTCTTCTCTGATAATTTCTGCTTGAGTAGAGGAACCAGGCAGGGTTGTCCACTTTTCACTTTGTTGTATTTAGAACCATTGACAAAGAAAATAAGGGACTCAGAAATTCAAGGATATAACTGATATGGTAGTCAAGAAAAGCTGGCTCTATTTGTAGATGATGTTTTTTTATACATGACAAAGCCAGAAAGGGACATTACAGTGTTGTGGAACATTTTAAGACAGTTTCAGATCTTCTCGGGATACAAAATTAATGAAGCTAAAACAAAGGCATTAGCGGTAAATTATGTACCCACACACAAATTGTTCCAACAATATCCATATTTATGGAGACATGATAAAATTAAGTATTTAGGTGTATGGATTAGAAATGACTGTGTGGTGGCAGCTAAGGATATGTGGGAAGAGACTGAGCAGAAGATAACAGAAAAATTGTGAAAATGGAAGTTATGCAATATGGATACTAAGATACAAGCCATTAAAATGTTTTTAGTCCCTTTAGTCTTGTACACAGGTCAGGCATACTTTTATCAACTGGAGAAGTGGATCGCAATTAAAAAAGAGTTGAAGGATTTTATTTGGGAAGGGAAGACAGCAAGGGTCAAGTGGGATAAGCTGATTCTACCAGTATAACAGGATAGATTAGGATTACTTAATTTGAAGGGGTATTTTAGAGCAGCACAGTTAAGGCTGTTAATACACAGCACAAGCAGAAAACTATAATTGAAAGTGGAAATGAATGATGACACAGGGAGGAAGCTCAAGAAATAAGGAGAGATTGAGATTTTGGATGAAGACTTAAGGAGAACAATTAAAATCATACAGAGTGTTATATTCATAAAATAGCAGGGAGTATTCTAAGAACCAAACCAGCACGAGAATGGAGAAAATAGATTTTGCCTATAAGGATGACTGTGGTCAGGGATACAGATAATATGCAAGAGGGGGCTGGAATTTATTGGAGAAAACTGGCAAGGGAACCAAGGTATTGGGAGCAAATAACTAGAAAGGGAAAGGTAATATAATGGGAAGAGGCCAATAATTTATTTGGACTGCATTCCCTATCAAGGATTGATATCGGAGTATAGGCAAAGAGAAAGAAATATAGGGTGTTTCTAAATGAAAGATCAGTACTGGTGGAGTTTTTAATAGAATCTAGAACAGAAGCTGCCATTAAAAAAGGAATAATTAGTAAAACATAAAATATTGCATGATAATTATAAGAAGCAATTAGAGAGGATTAGAAGGGATTGAGAAGAGAGATTGGATAAGCAATTCACAGAGAGACAGTGGGATATATGTAGATCTCCCAAATGTGCAACAAAGTCTAGAAGATTAGGATTTTTGCCTGGAAGTGTTTACATTGGTATTTTTTATACCCCAATTAGACTCCAAAGAATTTTTCCTCAGGTGGATAGCAAATGTTGGAGGTGTGATGGGCAAGAAAGAGGTAGCTGGGAACATATTTTTAGGGAGTGTAATGAGCTGGCAGACTTCAGGGATTCCCTGCAGACCACTCTGTCAGAGATGCTGGGTGAGCAGATTGGACTGACTGGGGAGATGATTTTTTTGAGTTATGCAGAGAATTGGAATTGCCTAGACATAGTAAAGCCTTGCTGAGTTTAATTATGGTGGCTGCCAAAAAAACTATTACTAGAAAATGGAAATCAAAGTCTAGATAAACTGTACTAGAAGTAGTGAATATAGTAGCAGAGATAAAACAACTGGAATTGGGATCTTACAAAAAGGGAAGGAGCAAACTACATAGGCAAAAGTGGGAATTGTGGGAACTGTATATTCAGAGCAGGAACAAGGTTTAAGAGACAGGATTTGAAATAGCCATATAATGCTTAACTGACAATGACTGGATGGTTTATAAGTGATGTATAAAGTTTGCAACTACAGTTTCAATGGTGTCTGTGATGTAAACTGCAATTAAAGTGGTATCATTTTGTATGTTTTTCTTTTATATAAATGTAAGATTGCCTTTGTCAAATGTGAAAATTCAATAAAGATGTTTGAAAAAAAAACACACACACACAACACAAAAAGGCCTCTGAGCATAACTCAGTGGCAACTCCAACACCAAACTATGTGAGGTGTTAGTACCACAACTGTTTATGACATGAGGCCCTCCAGAGCTGTACCAGTGCATAGTGCAGGTGTAGGAAAACCAAACTATTTAAGTATGGAGAAAATCAGAAGTGCAGAATCACATCCTCTGTGAATTCTTCCACTAATATAATGGATGCAAAAGAGAGAGAGAGAAGATCCACCACATCACAGGGCAACACTTTCTGACTGTATATACACCTGAGATGGTGAATATAACTGATCTGTTGTTCAGGCATTTGATTATGGGGTACAAACCAGATGTGGCAACCTTTCCTCCATTAATCCCAGAGATGGAGGATATTTTTGAGAAAGTTTACAATTCCCATGTATTGAATAAGTCTTTACCTAAAAAAATCATTTAAAATTTCAGTGTGCTTGACCTTGCCTGGTCTCCAAGCCCCCTTGTCTGCTTCCCCAGCAACATCTTTCAACATAAAGACTTATGTCTTCTTCATACCCAGGCCTTCAGATAATCTAGACAAGTGGCTAGAATCTCAGGGAAAGAAGTTGGAGCAGTCTAGCATAGTAGCCTTTAAGGTATTTAACTACCAGTGGATGTGTGCATTGAGTTGTATGTATAGTTTAGATGAGTTCACTGCATTGCTACCTGCTGAGCAAAAAGTCTCTGTCTAAAATATTGTCCAGTGTTTCTCAAGTGTCAAATACTGTTTCTAGAAATGCAGTGATGACTGTGCTGATAAGGAAGTATGCTTGGTTGTATAATCAGCATTTTCTGATGAGTTAAAATGAGATTATGAATGCTCTACTTGATTCAGATTCTCTGCTTGATAAAGAAGCTAATCAGATTCTTTAAAGGCTGAGATGATAGAGGAAAACTGATGCAAGGAGTGTCTAAAATCTTCCATATTCCCAAGTTTCCCTCCATAAAACAGGATATTTTCAGCAGCTAAATAAACAAAAGTCTCAGCCAAACAAAAGCTAAGTTACCAAAAGGAAAGGGAATGGTAGGATGAGAACTTCTCCAAACCTAACAAGATGGGTTCCTTTCCCAAAAAGATAATCCCCTTCCTACCTATGACTGTGCCAAGACACACAGCACCCATGTTTCCCAAGTTCCCATCTGGGTGACCCATTTCAGAAGTTAGCTGTCAACAAGGCAGCCTGGCTGTCAGTTTCCAACAAATGGATGCTCAAAATTGTTGGCAGAGATTACAGGAGTCAGTGGAAGTAACATCTGACTCAGTTCAATGGGATCCCCCCCCCCCACCTTGCCAGACCAGATTTTATTATCTCCTACACTCTGGCAAATGTTGGATTGGGTTTCATAGAACCAGTCCCTCCTTTGGAAAGGATGAAAGTTTTTTAATCTAAAATTTTCCTGATTTCCAAAAAAGAGCTGTTGTGAAGAATGATGCTTTTGAACCTTTCCTTGACAAATATGTTTATCAAAGTTTCCAAGTTCAAGATGCTCACCCTGCAGGTAGTGATTCATTTTTTGTCAGACTACTGCTTCATGATGAACCTAGACTTGAAGGATGCATATCACCATATTCTCATATAAGGTTATATGTTCTGTGCTGATTGGCAGTGATGGCCTGGGAGCTGACTTTACATCATTCTCTGACTCCTTAGACGTCACACATCCCATCAGAATAAAATGTTGTGGCAGACTCGCACAAGTGGCAGCTCAAAGCAGTGATGTTCCAGGATCTGGTCCAGATTTGGGGAAGAACTCCTCAAGCATCATTTCAGCTCCTTTACAAACGGACAGCTGGAAAGATTCTGTTCCAGGCATCCTTTACCCATGCTTGGGGGACAGACACATTCTTGTTGATAACAAATAGAGCTTTTTTTACTATCTTGTTTATATGATTGGTAGTTATGGAGAAAGTTTTTTTTTAAGGGGGTGTGTTTAGAATTGATGATTTTTATTGGGTGTTTATAAGGTTCGATATTAGTGGGTTAGGATAGTTAAATGTTTTTTCTTTTTTTGAATGAATGGAGTTGTCTGATAAAGTCCTGATTTGTACAGGACAAAAACACTTATCCTTGTGTTGTGATTTGACTGTATTATCAGTTTATTTTATTGGAAATTAAAGTATGCTCCATTACACCATCAAGGACTGTGGAATTTCTTTTTTATGTTTGTGTTACTGGTCCATTAGTAGTGGATTTTGTTCAAGACTTGAAACTTCTCAGAATGTTCTACAACATTTAGGTGTCCTTTTCTGGTTTTATCAGCTACAAATAATATCAGAAATACAGCCAACGTTTCTTGATTGTCATGCCAGTTATATCTTTGAATTTGAGTCCCTTATGTTCTTTGCCAGTGGCTCTAAATATAACACAAATAAACTGGAAAGAGGACACCCCTGCCTGGTTTCTCTGTACAGACAGAAGTTGTCAGAGAGGAACCCACTCACTTTATCTCTCCAATCCCTTAAATATCATTCTAATTAATCTCCTTAACGTATTAGGGGATACAAATGTTTCCATTGCCCTACTCCTAAAATTCCAGCTTATTATGTTGAATGCTTTCCATGCATCAAGATCCACCAACAATAGCAGTATTTTCTTACATTCTGCTTCCCTCTGGATCATCATTGTTATACTAATGCTGTCAAATGTTTGTCTGCACGCCACAAAATCACATTGATCCAACATCGATTTGAGTGTGTCCAAACCTCTTGATTTATTGCCTTCATTTTTAGTCAGCTTGTTTCCATGGAAACATAAGATCAGCATGCAGAGCTGCCATCAGCTTTGCATTTTTGTCTGGCACTGAACATTTATTTGCTTAAAGAAAGCAATTTACAATACTGTGGACTTTAATTTTTTTAAAATCCACTTGCATTCATGGGATTAAGCCAAGGGCATTAATCCAGATATTTACCCATGCAAAAGTAAAAGAAAACCTTTGAATTTTACATATAGTACAAAAAAGTACATGTTTTCACCACAACCCCGACTGCAACATCCCAAGATTGAAACCTATTGATTTAAATATGTTTTTTCCAGCCTTTCTTCTCTTTTTACGTTGTAATGCATACATTTCGTAAAACTAGAAAAAAGCGAGAGAGAAAAAAACACCTGTTCACGTCAGTATCTTTATCACATACAGAAATCACTAAAATGTTTTACTATATCATATGCAGTTTATATCATCAAATGTTTTATACAAATACTGTTAAGAAAAAAATTGTTTTACTTAACAGTTTTCCCGTTTCTCCCTCTTTTTTTTCTGTTTAGTGTCCTTGCAAAAATGAATGACATGAAGTGGGGCATATGCATGTCATTGTCCAAGAAGTTTAAACAAAGTAAACAAAAATGCCGTCTTTCTCAGGCACTTTTTCTTCTAATGCTCGCTGTTTCTCCCTCTTTTTTTCCTTTTAGTGAAGTGGGGCATATGCCTGTCATTGTCCAAGAAGTTTAAACAAAATAAACAAAAATCCAGCCTTTCTCAGGCACTTTTTCTTCTGCCATATTTCGCAAATGTGATTGTTGTTTTATAGTCTTACATTTACTCACTAATTGCACTGTTGTTGGTCTTCCTCCTAGTCATCTTCATCTCCCAAACCCAGGCCTACAGTTCAAGTCCAAGGTACTCCCAGTTCTTCTAGTCAATTCCTTTGATTGTTTCTGTGTCACAATCATTTTCCATTGGAACACTGGAAAATAATTTACTGGGAAAGTCTCTCTATGAGCCTTATAAGAAGAGCATTGTCAGACCCCACTCTGATGGACCTCCTGCATTTCCACAAAACAAACAGCACTAGAATTACCCATTCAAAAGAATTAAACTTTGCCTGTGATATAAACAGAACCTGCTGGAGAGACAGGTATGTATCCCAGAGACTACGCTGTCTGTGGAACAGGTCTCCATCCACGTGAAGCAGAGTTCCTCCCTAACCCAATTCAAGTGCAACTTGGACAATTAGATGGAGAACCAGAAATTCATTCCTGGTTTGGCACCTATGTCTGTAATGGACACAGGCAACCTGTAAATGGTTCCTCTCCCAGGCCCCTGCTTACACTTATCATGGGTGTCAGAACTTGTCAGAGATTTGGGATGTATGGCTAGGCTTTAAAAGGCACTTGTGGTTGTTAGTCTAGTAAACACCTATGAACCTATAAGAATGAGAAGCAGAGTCCCCTTCTGTTTGATGGCTCACCCTTTGTTGGACAAACTTTTGTATATCCCCCTTAGACTGTTTACATCAAAGAATGACTTTTGATCCTCCAGGAAAAAATATTCTGAAGACAGCTGGATACATTGGTTTGAATCTCACATCTGACTCTCAACATTTCCTGATTGCTGGAATAAATTTGTTTCTCTCCTGGCTGGTGTACAGTGAATAATCATTTTCCACAAGTACTCTACTGTCTCCAACCTTTCATACTTTGTTGTTTGCCACAGTTTTATCAGGATCAACTCTTTCTGCTGGTAGGATTGTACTTTTACTAATATAGGTCTTGGCCTTTTTCTTATGGCCAGGTTTGGGCATACACACGATGTACCTTTTCAGTTAATGGATCCTGCTGTGGAAAACCATTCTAGTTGCTTATTTCTGCCTTCATAAAATTAATAAAGTCTATTCTTCCATTTTCTCTGGTACAGCAGAAAATCTCAGGTTTTCTCAAGTTGCTCTCTCTTTTAATTCTTCCATTTTTGTAATATTTCTTCTTGAGCATTCTTATACTCGACCAGCCTTTTCTTCATTTTGATCTTTGATTTTTGCAGCTTTATCAACTCATCTGAATATCTGGTAAAGCTTCTTTAATTTTTTCCAGCCTTTTGCTATTTTCGTTGATAAATTCCTTTACTGTTTCATTTATTTTAATCAGCTCTGAGCATATTTGACTTATTCTTTTCCTCTAGATTACTGAAAGCCATGTCTTGCACCAAAGCTGGAGCTTGAACTGCCTTTTGACCCACAGGTGCAGGATTCTTCCTGGTTAGTATTTTCTCTTCATCCTCTCTAGCTGATTTTCTTTCAGGCTCACCTAGTTTCTTCTTTGCTGGCATCTAGGCAGTGTACTTACTAGCCAGTAACTGAATTTACTAAAATTGACAGAGTTCCTGGCCCTTGTCTTTCAGTTTCTTTTTTCCTAATGGACAACTGAAGTTGAGCTGTTGATCAGTGTCCAGCTATCTTGGAAACCTCACTTTCAATTCTTTTATGTGTATTACAATATTCAGTACTTCAAATACAGCTGGTTTAGACTTTGATTTCCAGTTTCTAGTAATTGCTTTTTTGGCTCTCCACACGTATTCTTAGCTGCCATAACAAAAACCTTTTTAATCCATACTCTTAAATGCTGTTCTTATTGTGTCTCCATAAGTATGGGTATTACTAAACCAATTCATATGTGGGTAAATAATTGATAGCTATAGCCTTTGTTTTCTCTTCATTAAGTTTATATCTTGAAAAGATTTGAAACTGTCTCAAAATGTACCACAAAACTGAGATATCCTTTTTCTGGATTTATCAGGTGCAAAATATCATCTGCAAATAAAGCCAAATTTTCTTGACTACCATACTTGTTAAATTATTTAAAATGGCAAAGTGACCAGACTCACAACGTGCTACTGTATCTGTTATACTTTACTGCAGGAAACATATATTGCCAAGCAGTTATACTGTCTGAGTTATTTCAATTCTGTTATAACATAGCTAGAAAAAAGTCTTTGCTTTTCACGAACTGTATCCTGACTATGATCAACGTACACTTGATCAAGATCGCTCCAGAAGAAAGCAAGCAGTGTCCATCTTATATATTCTTTTACATAGTAGCAGGTGGTGTTTTTTAGTGTCTTTGTAGTTTGCATGTCTGATTTTTGTTCCATGTCATCTTCGTGTCAGTTGATGTGTATGTATTTTATTTCTTCATTTTGGCACCTCGAGGCTCACAAAAGGTCCTTGTTATTTCCTTTTAAAATATCAAATGTCTCAACAGCTTCTTTCTTTGTATGGTCCAGTTTGTCATAACAGGATGCCATTTTACTGTGACAATTTAAGCCCACAACCACATGATTTCACAAACAAGCTAAACTAGATATGTTTTTTTATTTTTCCTTGAACCAGCTCTAAACCACATGTATTCACAGATAAGCTAAACTAAGCATGTTTTATATTTTTCTTGCGAAATTGCTCTAACAGGTGTCTGACACACAATTAATGTGCTAAGCACGTTATACTTTCCATATCTATTTTTAACTTTGCAGTTCAAGCCTTGTATGTTACATTTTTGCACTTTAGAAAAAAAAAAAAAAACATTTCCTTTCCAAACCTTGTATTAAAAGCAAACATTTTTTATTTCAAACTTTGCACTAAAAGTAAACTTTTATAATTTCAAACTTTGCACTAAAAGCAGACATTTCTTATTTCAAACTTTGCATTAAAAGCAAACATTTCTTATTCCATTATTGCTTTGAGGAAAAATATTTTACTTTATATAATATCTATTAATTCCCCCTTTTTGTTTTAATTAAGCCAAAGAAAAATCAATCTGCAGAAAAATGTGATCCTCTGTACTTAATGCCATTTCTTCATTGTTAATGACAGTTACTTGATTAATAGTTTTATTAATACAGATTTTAACTCACATACAAATTGTTGTAGATAAAAAGATAATGATAATGAAGGCAATCAGTGCCATAATTATAGTACCCCACCAACCTAAAAACAGTCTGCTTAACTAGTCGGACCACTCTGTATTCCATGGTTTCCTGGATTTTAAGGAAACCTTGGCAATTGTCTCTAAATGTTGCTGTATAGATTCTGATTTATCAGGAATAAATGTACAGCATTCCACTTCCACCAGAACACATACCCCCTCTGGCTAGCAAGCAAGTAATCTAAAGCCATTCTGTTCTGGAGGACCATTGTCCTCATTGCTAGCATCTCCTCTGTTATATTTGAGGTAGCTCCATAAGTTGCATTTGCTAATACTTCCATCAGCTTTGCAACTTTCCATAATTCCCATATTGCCTTAGCGGCACCATACCAGGGAAAGATCCCAGCTCCTTAAATAATGCCATCTCCTAAGTCCAACTGTTTTATATCATCCCCTATTTTGGAATAAGTATCATGGACCACCTTCTTTTTCTGATGATTTCTTACCATGTCCTCCAGTAATGTGTGAGTAATTTTCATCATTGGAACTGCAACAGCACTCAAATCTGTTTCTTTGATCTCAGCACTTGTTCAGAAAAAAAAAATTCATCTGCTTTTACTGTACTTGTGTTTCTACCTACTTTATTTTACTTTTGCATCATCTTAAAAGTACTCAGTTGTATTTATTACTGCTTGGTGTAACTCATTCTAAGCCTTTTGGTTTAAACACTTGGGCTTCGGACCAGTTGTTTTGCACTGAGAGGGTTTGTGGTCTGCACTGTAGTGGCAGAACAGGTAGCTTACATCCTTCTAGGTTGGGAACTGCTGATTGAGGGCTCAGTGTCTGTTATTCTAAAAGTGTATTAATTCTGGTTTAAGCACTTGGGCTTTCAGGCCAGTTATTTTACATTAAGAGGGTTTGTGGTCTGCACTCTTGTGGGAGGAGATGCTAGACTCTGTCCTTCTGAGCTGGGAATTTCTGGTTAAAGGCATATAGTGCATGCATATCTGAACTGCTTCTTACTGAAGTTGGTGTGCCTTGTTTGCTGTGGCATAGACTGGATTCGGGCCTGCTGGATCTAGCTTTGTTTTTGTAACTTAGCACTAATCCAGGCATTCTCTAAAATATTCAATTGTATTTATTACTGCTTGGTAGTAACTTGATTAAAGTGTAGTTATCATTCTAAGTCTTTTGGATTAAGCACTTGGGCTTCAGACCATTTGTTTTACATTAAGAAGGTTTGTGGCATGCACTGTGGTGGCAGGACAGGTAGCTTTCATCCTTCTAAGTTGGGAACTGCTGATTGAGAGGCCAGTGTCTGTTATTAGCCAGATAAAAAGCCACAAAATACCAAAACCAACAGTAACCTTGGTCGAGGAAAAAAGCAATTGCACTTTGCAAAAGATAGCGTAATAATGTTTAATAGCCGCTTTCGTCAGAAGACTTCATCAGAATACACACTAAACTCAACAGTCAACCTTAAATAGCAAAGCTAACAATCAATTATACAATTAAAAGTGTTAATTAAAAAGTGTTCAATTAAATAACCTCATATTAATACTTTTATCAATGCATAACCTTCGATCTTTTAAAAAACATTTAATGTTGATAGCATCGTTCAAGCCTGGAAATTTATCAGATTTTAACCTGATTTGCCACAGTGTTTCCCTTTGTTCTACATAATTTTTAAAATTGCCCCCCCTCAGGTCTGATTTACAAACTTCAATAACTGAAAATAAAAATTTCTTAAAATTATGGCAAACTAGGGAATGTTTGAACAAAGCATTTGTCTCATCTTTACAGTTAATACTATAAACATGTTCACGAATACGTGTCTTTAGGCACCTAGTGGTCATTCCCACATAAAAAGAGGGACAGGTGCTGCAAGTACTGATATAAATGACACCCTTTGTGCAACAATTTACAAATTCTGGCACTTCAAAGGTCCTGTCTATAGTATCAATAACTATAAATGACCCTTGAGAAGTATATCTGCACATATTGCATTGGTAACAAGGAAACATACCTTTTCTAATAATCTTGTTTGGTTCTAACCCTTTATTATTTGTTTCCAAAGCTTTTTTAATGTTAAAAGTATTTCTAAAAACAAAATTAGGTTTGTTTCCTATAACTTTGCAAATGTCAGAATTTCCCTGTATAACTTTCCAGTTTCTCTCAAGTAGACGTTTTATTGTAATGCTATCAATAGTCATGTCCAAAGAACAAACTAAATGGTCATTAGTACAAATTCTACTTGATTTAGCTGTCGAAAAGATAATGTTGTTGGATGTATTAACATTTAACAATGCTAGGTAATGTGTTTTTCGCTTGCTTAAAACTTCTTTAACTATATCTTCTAACAACTGTTCACTGTACCCTCTGTCAATAAACATAGTTCGAATGAATTCTATTTCCCTACACAAATCTTCTTCCTTTGTTGTCATACGACAAGCCCTGATGAACTGTCCCTTTGGTATGTTCCTAATAATGTGTCTTGGATGTCCACTCTGATAGTGGAGATAACTGTTGGTAAAAGTTTTTTTACGAAAAATCCTACTATTGAATTTATGTTCTAATATATCCCACCAAAATGATACGTCCAAGAAGTTAATCATTAACCCTACTTCTCCCAGAGTAAATTTTAAAAAGCTCCCAGAGCCATTAACTTCAGAAAGAAAACATTCTACAGTATCCTTGTTTCCTTCAATGATAAAGATCAAATCATCAACAAACCTGTAATACAATAAAATTTGAAATTTAATCTTTAATGGACTGAGAAACTCTTGTTCCCACCAAGACATAACTAAATTAGCGTAAGAGGGTGCAGCTGGTGACCCCATAGCTACCCCTCTTTTTTGTCTATAATAGGATTGACCAAATAAAAAATAATTATGATGTAACAAAATGTCTAAAAATCTACAAATAGTAGAAATTTGACCTACACTGTATTCCTGATTTTTGCTTAACAAACTACGTATAGCCTCGACCCCTTCTTCATGGGGAATGCAAGTGTATAAGGAAACCACATCCATGGTAAAAATAATGTGGGTGTTAGGATCAAATATGTCCCTGTCGCCAAAGTCCTTTAGTTTATTCAAGAAATACCAGGAATCCTTAATAAAGGATTCCTGTTTTGAAACCAATGGCCCTAAAGTAGCATCTACAATAAGTGATATCCCTTCAGTAACAGAATGTGGGGAAGACACTATCGGTCTGAATGGTGGATCTAAAAGATTTTTGTGCACTTTTGGTATTCCGAAAAGAACACCAATCCTAGGTTTATCTATGACACAAAATTCGTAAACATCTAGATTAATCTCATTGGACATCAAAGCTTCATATAAATATGAATGTATTAACCTTTGTTTTTTATTTATTTCAAAAAGTGGAACAACTTCATATTCATCTTTGTTGTCCAACATTTCTAGCATTTTCTTTTTATAAGAATCTTGCGTCATGATGACAATGTTACCCCCTTTGTCACTTCTCATAAATCTTAGTGTGGTTTTTATTACACAACTGTTTAAAGGCTTTTCTATCCTCAAGTGTTAAATTGTGTTTACTTCTGGTATTTTTGGTCAAAACATTGTCAAGCTCTTGTATACATATCTCTTCAAATACTTTGATAGTATGTGTTAACTGGGGATTGTAGGTGGATGGTTTAATCAAAGCTTTGTTTGTCCCTGGAATGTCATGCATTAAATAACAAAGATTTAAGTTCCTAGCATATTTTTTGAAGTCCACAACTGTTTTGCTAAAATCAGCTTTAGTTGTAGGAACAAAATTAAAGCCTAGTCTTAACACGTTCAATTCATTAGTGTTAAAGGTAACATCTTTTAAATTTATGATGTCAAAACAGTCCAACTGCGATGTTAGGTCTCGTCCCCTGACGAGTTTGACCCCAGAAAGGTACGACTCCTCGTTAGTACAGTCTTTTTGACAGGTGGAATTTTTTGGCCAAAAAAGTTGTTGATGAAGAAGCACCTGTAGCAGAATTGGTGCTACCCCCACCAGTCTTTGCCTTAATGATATGTTCATCTATTGTATCGTTTTCCAAAACGTTAATGTCAGAGGAATCAGTATTAGTAACAATGTCAGCGTTCTCAACATTTGCTGGATTTTTGTTACTAAAAACATTGCCTGTAGTTTTAAAAAAAGTTGTTGGAAATCTCTTCACTTTCTTAGTGTTAAATATAGCACTACTGGCATTATCAGTCACAACGGAACTATAGTTACGCTTATTTACATTGTGAAACACTGGTGTTTTTATGTTACTATCCTTGTAGCCTGGTGCAAAAAAGTTGTAAGCAGTCTTCGATTCATAAGAAGAAATGTCCCGCATCAATTTAAAATGTTTTCTGTTTGTAACCTCCACTGAATGTCTTTCTACCTCTTCAACTTGTTGAAAAGTTCGACTTGGTTTTGGTCGGTTACCATAGTTTTTATATGAGCCTCTACTTGACAAATTTCCTCTCTTAAGAAGCCCATTTTAGTAGAGTTATTGTTCATTAGTAACTTTAAAAAAGAGATTTTAAAAATTATGTAGAACAAAGGGAAACACTGTGGCAAATCAGGTTAAAATCTGATAAATTTCCAGGCTTGAACGATGCTATCAACATTAAATGTTTTTTAAAAGATCGAAGGTTATGCATTGATAAAAGTATTAATATGAGGTTATTTAATTGAACATTTTTTAATTAACACTTTTAATTGTATAATTGATTGTTAGCTTTGCTATTTAAGGTTGACTGTTGAGTTTAGTGTGTATTCTGATGAAGTCTTCTGACGAAAGCGGCTATTAAACATTATTATGCTATCTTTTGCAAAGTGCAATTGCTTTTTTCCTCGACCAAGGTTACAGTGTCTGTTATTCTTAAAGTGTATTAGTTCTGGTTTAAGCACTTGGGCTTCAGGCCAGTTATTTTACATTAAGAAGGTTCGTGGTCTGCACTCTTGTGGGAGAAGAGGCTGGACTCTGCCCTTCTGAGCTGGGAATTTCTGGTTAAAGGTTTATAGTGCCTGAATATTTGAACTGTATCTTACTGAAATTGGTACACCTTGTTTGCTGTAGCATAGACTAGATCCAGGCCTGCTGAATCTAGCTTTGTTTATATGCTTGTTGTTTGTTTGCTTGTTATTTCCCTGGAACGCTAATTCCACCTAATACGCGGCTTCTCAGCGCTTCTGTGGATCACTAGTGATATCTGCATTGCTTACTGTACTTATTTCCTTGTTTCACTTGAAAGAAAGTTACTGTTTGTCGTTTTTGCATTTAAGTTACCTGTAACACATTGCACTTAAGTTACCTGGCAATTGCTCACTAAAGAAATTATATAAGTCAGCACTAAAAATTAAAAGCACTACACCCTCACTCCCCACTGGCCCTTGTTTTCAATTATTAAGGAATTCCCAATATTATTCTAGCATGTCCAAAGATCAGTTGTCAATCTCCTCTCCGGTCCAGCTGGTGAATCTGGGAATCTTGAGGCAGTGTTACAACTGCCTCATGTACACAGACAACCCTCTCCTCCTCCCAACAAATTCCAACACATGTGAGAGATGCAACCATATAGCCAAACTGGAGGCTAAGCTCTCTCAACTCAGTACTGGCATAACCAGTCAGGAGGAGAAGGAAACCACACTCACTACAATTCCAGTCTCATATAGACCTACCACGACAGCAAACCAAACACATAATCACACAAAAACATACCCGGAAGCTCTAAATAAAGATCTGCCTAAGCAGCAGAGACCTCCAAAGCAGACACCCAAGCAACTGCTACCCCAAAACAAAACATGTGCAACACATATCTCACAAAGCCAGTGTGCCGAACAGTCACAGCCCTTAAGACTAAACACACCTGATACACTTGTAATAGGTGACTCTATCATCAGGCACACTGAATTCCCGCTCACCAGGCTGAACAAGGAGAGGGTCACGGTGAGCAGCCTGTCGGGCGCTAGGATCCGCCACATAACACAAGCACTCAGGTCACTCCAAGGCAAGTACAAATATGACTCAGTCATTGTCCATGCTGGTGTGAATGACCTGAGACGTACCTCCCTGGACTACATGAAAAGAGACATAAAGGAGCTCTCTGAGCATGTAGCCCAGGCTGGTATGACCCTGACCTTGAGTAGCATCTTACCCTCACCAAGAATGATGCCACAATATGAAGACAAGATGATCAATTTCAACAACTGGTTTAAGTACTGGTGTCATTCAAAGGGGATCCAGTGCCTGTCAGCTTGGGATGATATGCTCGACAAGCCACGATGCTTCGCTAGGGACGGCTTGCACCTGTCACCCCTGGGCTTTCGGATATTGGCAAAGGCTCTTGCTACCCCCATAGTGCCTTTTTTAGGCAAGGCTCAAAAGACAAACCCACCTCCATAGGTATCACAAGGGATAAGAAACTAAGAGTAATGCTACTCAATGCCAGAACTCTAAACCTTAAGATGCACGCACTCAAAACTCTCCTTAGCATGGAGAACATCGATATCTGTGCAGTAACAGAAACCTGGTTCAGAGCTCCCGAGAGCACCCCAGCACTAACAGATTATACCTCATACCATGCTTTTCGGCCCCAAAACTTGGACCAAACCACAAAAGGAGGGGGAGTATCGATATTCATCAAAGATACCCACACCTCCAGGTTGGTGGCAAAGCACGAAGCATCAGAGACTATCCATGTGCAACTAACAGTGGGTAAAACTGCCTTCCAGTTTATAGCCTGCTACAGACCACCCTCCCAAACCCAGGAACCCCACTCGGCCTTTCTGAGAACACTGGAAAATATGAAGGTCTCTCCAAACACCATTATATTGGGCGACTTCAACTACCCAAACATAGACTGGAAGCATTACTCTAGCTCCAACACCCTATCCCAAAGGTTCCTAGAATTTATAAACTCAAATGCTATGGAACAACTTGTTACCACTCCCACAAGAGGGGAAAACATACTGGACCTGATCATCACCAACATGGGGACTCTATGCTCCAGACCAGAAGTGTATCCCTCACTGGTAAGATCAGACCATAAACTAATCTCACTGGATATTCACATCCCGACCCCACCCCCTGCCCAGAAAACCACAGTGAAAAACTTCTCTAAAGCAAATTTCACACAACTCAAAACCGAGGTGGAATCCTTCAAAGCCCCCGGGCCTGTGGAAAATACGGCCCAGACCGCAGAATCCTTTATAAACGCATTCTATGAACACCTTCAGGAATGCATGGATCATGCGATCCCAAATAAAACCAAGACCTAATCCTCCAAAGGCAGACGTTCTGTCTGGTGGACCCCAGCCATAAACAAACTATACAATAGGAGGAGGAAGCTACTAAATGATAGAGCAAAATCACAAAAAGGGAAGGCATCACTGACCAGTATTAGCAAAAAACTATGGGCACTCATAAAATTGTCTAAGGCCAGCTTCGAGAGAAAAATTGCACAGGACACTAAGGATAATCACAAGGCTTTCTTTAGTTATGTGAGGAACCTGGGTGGTAATTCCCAGATATGCTCAGAATTAGTCCAAAATGACAAGAAATACACTGAACCCACAGACATTGTCAACATCCTAGCTGACAGGTTCAGTGCAAACTTCTCCCCCCCTTCCCACCAAAAGGGCAAATATCTATTTTAGCAGAGTGCTGCCCCCCTGACATCTCAGATGCTCGGGTAAGAGCCGCCCTCTCCAAAGCAAAAAACACAGCATCAATGGGACCAGATGGTGTCCGGGGTTGCATCCTACATGAACTCCAAGAAAAGCTAAACCCAAACATAAAACTACTGTTCAATCTCAGCCTTACTACAGGATATGTGCCCAAAGAGTAGCGTACAGCAACAGTGGTCCCTCTCCATAAAGGTGGTGCCTCAACGGATCCTGGAAACTATCGCCTCATAAGCCTGACTAGCTTGGTCTGCAAAGCTATGGAAAGGATCATCATGGACCTCATAAATGAAGATATTGGGGACCTACAGACACTGGATCCTACCCAGTTCGGCTTTGTTAAGGGCAGATCCTGCCTCTTAAACCTGGTTGATTTCTTTGAAACAGTCACCAAGGCCATTGACGAGGGGAAGGTGGTCCACACAGCCTACCTGGACCTCGCAAAAGCCTTCGATACAATACCCCACTCGGGCATTATAGATAAGCTCACCAGCTTAAATATAAACCCCTATGTCACTAGATGGATTGCAAACTGGCTCAAGGACAGAACCCACATGGTTAGAATTGCTGGAGCCATGTCAGACTCCAAACCAGTCACAAGTGGTGTCTCACAAGGCTCAGTCCTGGGACCTCTCTTGTTCGGTATATATTTCTCGGAGCTACAGGCCAACATGGAAGGACTGTGGCTGACCAAGTTCGCAGATGACTGTAAACTGGGCACCATAATCGACTCTCCAGCCGACACAAGCATCCTCCAAAAGGGCCTCATAGAAACAGACAACTGGTGCCAGAGCCATGGCCTCAAGCTAAATGCCAAAAAGTGTATAGTCATCTTCTTTGGCAAAAACAAAGTGCCCACAAATTACCACATAGGTGGTAATCCATTAAGTACAGAAGAAGTAATTAGGGACCTGGGGACCCAAGTTGATAGCAATCTCTCATTTGACAACCACGTGGCCAAAGTGGTTAGAAAAACATTTTATATAGCCCACCTAATCATGAAGGGATTCACATCTAGATCAGGGGAGGTCATCGTGCCTCTTTACTCATCCCTCATCAGGCCCATAATTGAGTACAATGCCCCTTTTGGGATGTACCTTATCAGACACCTGCAGCAACTGGAAAGACCCCAAAAGTACTTCACCAAGAGGATCAAAGGGCTCAAACAGATGCCATATGCTGCCCGATTAAAGAAACTCCAGCTCTACTCAGTGGCATACCACCTGTTCAGAGGCGATCTGTGCCTGACGTATAAAGCCATGTCCAACCCGGAATTAATGGACATGCTGCACCTCAGAAAATTCAAATCACATCGAGCTACGCGCTCGAGAGACTTGAACCTCAGCACTGAAATAAATAGGACATGCTGGAGGGACAGATTCATAACCCAGAGGCTCCCTTCACTCTGGAATAAAATCCCAGTCCAGGTTAGGCAGAGTCCCTCATTGACTCTCTTCAAGAGGAATCTTGATGAGTGGATGGGAGATCGTAGGTTTACCCCGGGTATCACTTCTGTGTCACTGTTAGACAGAGGCACAGTATACTAACCTCGAAAAAGGGCATAGCAAAATAAATTTAAAATGGGTGGCGAAAGCCAAACACATTCTGGCTAGGCTTATAAATGCCCTAGGGCAGATAGCCTAGTATGAACCTATGAACCTATACCCTGTGTAACAGGATCCCCACCATCCTATTGGTAGCCATTTGTAAGCATTCTTTCTACAGATGAAAAAGAACTCTCTTCTACCAGAATTGTGACATTTTCTTGGTCCATTAAATTAGTCGTGGCATCACTGCTGAAGAAGTCTTTTATCTTCCTCAAAAGAATTATATGTTAACTCCCATGCTGTTTTTATTTTATTAATCCCTCCATGATACTCAAGCTTTTCATGTGACCAGAGCTGGTGTAAAGTGATGGATAGTTACAGTTACTAAAACCAACCCTGACTGTCCCTTTCTTTTGAAAACAGAGTATCCCTCTTTCTGCTTCTGCCAACTGTAAATGTTCTTTTATAGCCAATTGTACAATTTTATTCTTAAAAGTCCCTTTAAACATAAGTCCCATATCTGTAATATCTACAGGGGCTGCATGTAGTGGCATTTTCCCTCTGTAAGGAATGTGACTACAAACCCAACAGTGTGACTTATGTGCCTTTGGAAACAAATTTTGCATGGCCGAAAATGTATTGAGATCAGGCATCCAGTCATGATGTCTCTGTTCTCATGATTTATTATACCTGAGTATTTCCCCCCATTCTGTATATTTTTTTCTTTGCAATTTTCTTATTTCCATCTCTTTTTGTATTTACAGCTCTTTTTTGGATTGCTGTGTCCTGTCCATATGTCTGTATTATAAACACTATATACAGTAACATCAGAATACACATGACTATTAACATGCACCACCAAAGCTTGAATTTCCATGTGTCACTTCTAGTCTCCTCTGTTTTTTCTGGCTTCCTTCCAAATGGATATATCGGCATCTAGAAACAAATTTAAATAGACACTTACTTTCCTAACACTGTTTGACTTTTACTAACTTACACTGATCTCTATGAACCAACATGGTGTGTTGCTTTTGCTTGGATGTTCCCTGTTTCCTAGGATTAATCTTCTCCTTGTTTACCTTTCGTACCCTGTATACTAATGTTCCTATCTGTTCTATCACCTCATAGGGACCCTGCCAGTTAGTATCCCTCAGTCCCCCTTTCTGGAAGTTTTTTACAAGCACCTCATCTCCACACTGTAGTTTCATTTCTGTGGGAAGCACTGGCATTTCCTTCCACAGACAGTAAGCCTGTTTTCTGGGTATAGTGTCACATGCCCCCTGTATATCTTTCAACCATTATTGATGTTCTACTGCTGTCAGTAATGGTCAATTATCCACTGTTTCTGGGTCACAAGGAAGTGTGAGGGGCATTTTCCTCCTTGTCATCACCTGAAATGGTGAAATTCTTGTTTTACTGTTAGGTGTAGCCCTAATGCCTAATAGAATACCTGGCAAATATCTCACCCAATTCTTGCTTTATAACCTTTCTTTGATTGTCCAGTTCATCCTTTCAACAATTCCGTTGGACTGTGGGTGGTATGGAACATGAAACCGGTGCTGAATTCCCAACAATTTGCACAAATGCCACATTATTTGGCTTGTAAACTGAGATCCATTATCTGATTCTATGACCTGAGGCCATCTCCATTGGACAAAAATGTTTTTCCATAATGCCTCTGTCATGGCTGTAGCTGTCATACTCTTGGTGGGAATTACTTCTACCCACTTTGAAAACACATCAACCACCACTAAAAGATATCTGTAGCCCCCTTTCACAGCTGAAAGGGGCTCTGCATAATCTACCTGGATAGTGTACCATGGCCCATCTGCCACTGGTACTCTATGCAGTTGAGGTTTCTTTACATTTGCATTAGTTTGCAGACAAACCAAACAATCCCTCTAGTACTATCTTACACAGCTTTTTTAGACATGGATTCCACATCTTCCGTTTCACTATTCTCCTTAACTTCTCTTTACCTATGTGACCCAAAATCTTGTGATTATGTTTGACCAACTGTCTAGCTAGATCTCCTGGGATATATAGTATTTTTTTTCCATCTGGTATTGGATAGACAAAAATTGCCTGTTTGGCATCCCCTTCCCACATACACTCGTCCAGTTCTTCAAGAATCCCTTTCTGTTTTTGAAGTGTTTACAGATCCTGTATTTCTACAGGTGTAGTTTTTTCAACTGACGTTACCTTGTCTGTGTGCTCAAAACACTCGTGTGGGTCTAGCCACTCACCTGTTTCAGACACTTGTTTTGCCTTGGCATCTGCCAAAGCATTTCCTCTATCCTCTTCTGTGTTACTTTTTCAATGTGCTTTGATTTTGACAATACTAAACTTTCCCTGTAAATTGTTCTGGGTAATCAATGGCCATAACTCCCGTAGTACTGGATCATGTTTTAGGGGGTTGTCAATACCGTTGACGAATCCCCTTCTGGCCCAAACTGCAATGTGTAAGTGTAAAGAATTTACCACATAAGCACTGTCACTGTAAATACTGACAGGCTCAAAATGTTGTAAAACATATTTTACTGCATCTAATTCTGCCCTTTGAGCAGACATATAACCTGACAGTTTCTTCAGAATAAGCTTTTGGCCATCTCTTGGGATTACCACAAATCCCATCAAATTATTTCCCATCTTTCCAAAATTTTGCCCCATCTACGTAAACTGTGGGTAGACTGCTTTGGAAATGTGCATTTAAAGGAGAGGCTTCTGGGCGTTCTAAACTCTGAACACAATTATAGGTTTTTCCATCATAATTTGACAAGATCTGAAAGGTAATACTTGTCCCCTGTCTGTATTTGTACATTTTTTGGTACTGAATAGAGTCATCCATTTCGCAAAAATGGTCTGACTCACCCCTTCTGGGATTTTATTAATTTCTGTGGAATTAAGTAGAATCATAATAGACTGATGTGCTGTCTGCATAATTATTTTTGAAAAGACTGTCAATTATTCCATTTGTTTGATACTCCAATAAATGGCCAACAGTTGCTGAATGCATGGGTGATGCCCCTGATACCCCTTCTCAACTAGTGTTAACTTCCGGCTTCTGAAAGTCACTGGTCGGATGTGTCCTTTCTACCTTGCCATCATTTCCCTGAGGCCAATATTGCAGGAGAACTGCTGAAATGGTCTCATTTCCTGCAGCTGCCTGTAAAATTAAACTTTGCCTATCGTCAAGTGCTACTAGTTCAGTGGCCTGTGACTATTTTTTCTTTAGGAGTTTAAAAGCCTCCTCCTGTCCCCATTTCAAACGTGGTTCCTCCTTTTGATCAACTGACATTTTGTATGGGGGCGCAGCAGCCACTGCGTAATCTTTTAAGAACTCTCTGTTATAGTTCATAATCCCTAGAAATTTATGCAATTCTGAAATGGCCAATGGCTGAGGCAATTCCAGAATTCCTTTTACTCTCTCCTGACATTGAGATATGCCAGTGGGACAGAGTATTGTTCCCAAAAACTTCACTTCCTGTGAAAAGACCTGAACCTTTTCACTGTTAACTTTGAATCCTGTAGTGTATTTAAATCTTTCTTATGATGCTTTTCATGCTGTTCTACCATTTCTGATTGAATGAGGATGTCATTAATGTAATGCTAGACACTGTCATCTGTTTCTAAGGGTTTTAAAATTTCCCATACAACTTGGTGAAAAATTGCAGGGCTATTTTTAAATCCCTGTAACAATTGCATCATTACATACTGTTGATTTTCAAAGGTAAATGCAAACCATTGCCAATATTTCTTTTGTTAAGGGACTGCAAATAATCCATTAGCTAAAATCAATGACTGTGAAGCATTTACTTTGAGGTTTTATTCTTGCTGCCAATTCCGGCACCCCCGGAACCAAATGTGCACAAGGGGTTGTGAATTGATTAACTCTGCATAAATGAATAACTAATCTGTAACTTCCATCCTTCTTTTTCACTGGCCAAATTGGAGAATTTGTGGGACTATGACCTTTCTGTATTATGTCTGCCTGCTCACCTTTCCATATCCTTTGCCTCTTTGGAAATTGGATATTGCTTCTGAAATGGCAGAATGTAATCATTGGGACTACCTACATTGACTGGCACTTCTAATTTACCACAATCTATCTTTGAAGTAGCCCATAAGGGCTGAAATTGTTGCTTAATTTTTTCCCATTTGTCCTTCATCTCTGAGTGTCTTTTGTTAATGTCTTTTTTGTACTTGTCTACATCTATCACAAAACAGGAAAATTGTTCAACACTATTAGGTCTGTCATCTTCACTGGTGGTCCACAAAACCCTTAGTAAAGTCAGTTACTATTCACGGTTTACCTAAGATATCTACCCCAAAAATTGTTGTTCCACAATTGGAATTCATAAGAAATGTGCCCTTCACTGGAGTTCCATTTTCTTTGAAACATATTTTAACTGGTTTGCTAGCCACAGGCATGCAAGTGCTGCCATCAAAACTTGAATATAGGATTGCTTTAATGGATTAACAGGCAACTGTTTGTTAGTGACTGAGACTGCTGCCCTGGTGTCAATTAAAACATCCTTCCATAATGTCCCCTCCACCCATATGTCCGCTAATGGACAGCCATCCTTTTCGAGTTTTAAAAAAGTCAGAAAAGTTATTAGGGTGGGAGGCAGACCACTAATTGGAATCAAATTCACTTTGATCAATTATCCTGGGTAGGTCTCTAATTACACAGACAACATGTTCTGTTCCTCACTGACTGTTCGTGTCATCACTGTCTAGAGTGTATTTTATACTTTCTATCTCACATTTTATTTCCTGACCCATGTCATATGAAGGATTATATGGCGGATTTTCTGTGTATTCTACAAGACATACCTTATTTTACCCTGAATCATTTTGACTTTGATCATTTGTCATCATTTATGCCTCTCTTTTCTTGATTTTGTTCCCTAGATTTATGTTTAGAAACATCTGTATTTTGTGCATATATACCTTTTTTGTATTTGGCTTGCTTTCCATCATTTATAATATGGACAATCGTGTTTAATATGTCCTATTTTTTTCAAGTAAAACATACCCCTTGTTTTCTTGAACTACCTTGTGTATCTACCCTTACCATTGCTGGAGCAGAAGCCACTTGTGGTTCTCCTGTCTTTTCATCAGACCACCTACTGCATCCTCTTCCTTTCCCAATAAAATCGACACTTTGTTCACCCTCTACACAAAAGATGTTGTATGTATATAACTTTCCATCATCCTCCATTGTCTTACTTCACATGAGGTTTTGAACTACTATTACTAAGGTCTTAGACCCTAATTCATTAATGTATTTAATGTCACCCAGTACTCCCTTTACCTGTTTTAAAAAGGTATGTATTAACAATTGTTGTACCTCTAGTTCTTTCATCTGGTCATAGTTCATACCATAGATTACCTGAAAAGCTAACTTAAAATGGTCAGCCTGTTCCATCAGTTTGTCAGAGATGGTTATTTTAAAATAATCAAGTAATTCAGCTGTCAGAGGCTGACCCAGAGTGTTTGCTTTAAGAATAGCTGCTATATGAGCTATCCTGTCTAGAGAACATTTTTTGCTTCTATATATGACTTCAAACATTTAGAAATAAATGCAAAGAAACATGTACACAGAGCATCATTCCATGTAGACCCCACAGTGTATGTCAAACATTCTTCAAACGCCAACATATTGAAAAAAAAATTTCCTTTTTTGTCTTGCCACTGAGGCAGAGTCTTCATTAAATGAGACTGTTGATAAACATCAGCAGGAGAAATAACTGCCATTCCCATGGATCCCCTGTACAATGTCAACTGGTCTATTTTGTGCCCATTCTAAATCTTCACGGGCTCTTTCTAATTGTCTTGTTAAATTAAGTTCTGTAGTTTGTGCTCTTAGTAAATCTTGTTGGGCTCTTTCCAATTCTTGTTTTAAAACATAGATTTTGTCTTTTAAAGTCTGAATGGTATTTTGAGTCTCTGCCTCAAGATGGCATTGCTGTCCCTTACTACTTTCCCCTAGACAAGGTATGAAAGGATTTTAATACGTCTGTTAAAAGGTTGCTAATATATCTCACTATCTCAGAACTTTTATCTTGTGCATTTGTAATATTTTTTCTTTAAATTTGCTGCATTTCTTTTCAAATCCTCATCCTTTTTTGTCTCATCAGTAACATTTTCATGTAGTTTATTCCATTCCTGACAATAGTCATCATACATTTTTATGACATTATATTTAGGTAAAGTCTTAAGACATTGAAGAAAGTCATCTATAGTTTTTATCATATCTGACAAAGACATGACAGCAGCAGGTACATTGAACTGTTTTGTATCTGAATAAGTACTAACAATAGAATCTAACATATCTTTTGGCAAAATAGGCTATACCTTACTTGTATGGCTTACATGCTTGTAACAAGACAGACATAATTATGGAAATTTACTGCCACATAAAAAATCTTCTTGAATTACCTTACACTTTCCTATGTATTGATCATAAACATATATCCATTTACAAACACAAGTTTTATCTAATTTCTGAACATTAAAAATTCCAGATTTGCATTGCATGTCTGACATAGAAGATTCAAACCATGTCTGTAAATAAGACCAGACTTTGTCTGGTGTGTCATGTAAATCTATTTCTACAGAATGTGGGCATTTTAACCTTAATGGCATCCATTTTATAACTGTGAATAATTTACCATATTTTCCATAGATAATGAACAGGTAATTAGGCTGAAGTCACTTTGAAGAAATGGTCTCCTTCAGCAAATGAATTGATGATGATGAAATGTCTCTGGACAGGTACAGTGATGTAACTCAGATTCCACCTCGGAAAAGCACTGGAAACTGTCGACTTGTTGAACTAACGTAAAAATTATGGCACCAAATGAACAATAACTGCTGATAATGGATATCAGTGGTCACATGTGAGCTGGCTTGCCACTGTTAAATTATTTAAAATGCCAAAGTGACCAGACTCACAATGTACTACTGTATCCGTTATACTTTATTGCAAGAAACATACATTGCCAAGCAGTTATACTGTCTGAGTTATTTCAATTTTATTATAACATAGATAGAAAAGTCTTTGCTTCTCACGAACTGTGTCATGCCTAGCATCAATGCACACTTGGTCAACATGGATCCAAAGAAAAGCAAGTCGTGCCCAGCTTATATACTCTTTTAGACAGCAGCAGGTGTTATTTTTTAGTGTCTTTGTGGTTTGTTCCATGACATCTTTGCGTCGGTTGATGTCTGTATTTTATTTCTTCATTTCTGCACCTGGAGACTCACAAAAGGTCCTTGTTATTTCATTTTAAAATATCAAATGTCTCAACAGCTTCTTTCTTTGTATGGTCCAGTTTGTCATAACAGGAAGCCATTTTACTGTGACAGTTTAAGCCCAAGACCACATGATTTCACAAACAAGCTAAACTAGATATGTTTTACATTTTTCTGTGAACTAGCTCTAAACCAAATGTATTCACATGTAAGCTAAACTAAGCATGTTTTATATTTTTCTTGCAAAATTGCTCTAACAGGTGTCTAACTGACATATACTTGCGGTGCTAAGCACATTATACTTTTCATATCTATTTTTAGATTTGCAGTTCAAGCCTTGCATGTTTCATTTCTTCACTTTAGAAAAAGAACATTTCCTTTCCAAACCTTGTATTAAAAGCAAACATTTCTTATTTCAAACTTTGCATTAAAAGTAAACATTTTTTATTTTATTATTGCTTTGGGGAGAAATATTTTACTTTATATAATATCTATTAATACTAATTATATCTTTGAATTTCTAAGTCCTTTATTTATTTATTTATTTATTTTTACCAGTGGGTCTAAATATAAACCAAATAAAGGGGAAAGAGAACAACTCTGCCTGGTTCCTCTGTTCAGACATAGCTCATCAGACAGGAATTTTCCCACTTTAATTTTTGCATCTAATCCTTCATACATCCTCTTAACTAACCTTATTATTGTATCAGGTAATGCAAATACTTCTATTGCCCTACTCAAAAAATCTGAGCTTATTCTGTTGTATGCTTTCTCTGCATCAAAACCTACCAACAGCAACAGTATTTTCTTACATTCTGCTTCCCTCTCGATCATCATTGATGTCCTTCCATATCACCGTTGCAGTATTCTTTACAACTGGGACCCCCTGCCAAAAGTAGCCCAATGTCTAGTCAGTATACCAAAGCCTTTAGGTTGTAATAGGTACGCTATACATCACACACATACTCTCTGGGCATGGCATAGAGCATGAAGGTGATGGTACGGACTTATCATCCTCAGAACTTCTTTGCTGCCAGTTTGAATGCCATCTTTGATCATTGATGTGAATGCTCATTTGTCTGCTGGTTACTGGGCCACTTTTCAGATAAGTGCCCCATTGTTTTTTTTTTCTTACGCCTCCTATTTTATGGTTGTTGGTTTCATGTCATCCAGGAAAGAAGAAATGCCAATGTGGGAGACAGATTCCCCATAAGGATCGTCATGAGCAGTGTTTGTTTTGCTTAGGTGCTTCTCATGACCATACGTTTTGTTCCATTTGTCAGGCATTTGTTCTGAAAACCTAGCATAGTCATCTCTCTTCTTTAGCAATTTATTTAGAAAACCACCATCTTAAATAGTTGGCTAAAGATACTATGCAGGAAACTTCCTGGCCTGAATGTCAGCCATATGTGAAGATGACCAAGAAATCTCAGTGGATTCTTAAGCTGTACCTCCTCCATTGGACTTCTCTCTCAGGTTAGTATAAGCCTGAAGGACCACCCAGTGTTTCAGTCAGATTCCTATGCCATGACCGTTTCAGTGGCCAGCATGGATCTGGCTTCTCTCACATCCTTGGAAGCCTTACAGACCTCCACTTAAGATGTTCAGGGGGATCCGCTGCCAATTATTTCTGAAGGGCCTAAGGGTATTCCTCAAATTTTGGTCAGAGAAGAGATTTCTATTAAGCTTATAGTGTCATCAGGGGTCCGAGACACCTAAGATCTTTAGGGTTGATGTGCCCTTAAAAAAGAAGCAGAAAACTAAGCACCTTCTCCTGTTCCTAGAGATCCCCAAAATGAATGTTAAAATTTTACACAAGGTCTAGTTAATGCCCTTATGGCTCTGAAGCCTCCTTGGGGGATTTCTGTTCCTTCTCCCCCCTTGGCCTTCTACCACTCTTGAGACCTAGGGAGCAGGTTTCATCTGATGAGGATGTGGATTCTGATAAAGAATCCTTGACTTATTCTTCTCAGATTCCCTCTCCCTTGGATTATGGCTCTGAGGAGGAGGAATCTATTAGTCCTTATTCTCCTTTTTCTGGAGATTTCTTTTGGTGACACAATCTCCCATACAATGGAGTATTTTTTAAGTGGGATTGTGCTCAGGTCTCTGATGTTCAGAAAAGGTACTATGAGTTTCTTCAAATGGAGTCTCCTATGTCCTGTCCTGTTCTTGCTGCCTTGTTGGATATTTTTTTCTACAGCTTCTCAGGCTCCTGACTTCCTTTCCCCTGCTCCTAAAAAAAACTGATAGATTTTATAAGGTACCCAAGATTGTAAATTCCTTTATATCTGCCCCCTCTGCTGATCCTTCTGTTGCTTTTGAAAAGCCATCTAAAGTTTTGCCTTCTACAAAAGTGCTTCCCTCTGACAAACACAGCAGAACTATGGAAAGGTTGGCTAAGGAAGTGTGTACTACTGTTATGTTGGCCTTTAGAGTTGTAAACTACCAGACCAGTATGACCAGGTTTATTTTAGCTCTTCTCTCTCGGGCCTGTCAAGTTATTTCAGATCTTCCTGACTCTGAGGGGACTACTTCAGCTCTTTCTTTACTAGAGACATCTCAGGTTGCTCACCATTCTATTAAATGCAAATGTTGTCTTGTCTAGACCTGCTGCTTTTGGTTCTCTGTTGAGGAAGTATTCCTGGCTTCAACTCAAGCTTTTGCCTGATGATATTGAGGCTAAGTTGATGAATGCTCCTCTAGGTAACAAACATCTTTTTGGCACTCCTGCTGCTGAGCTGTTTAAGTCTCTTCAGGAAAAGGGTAAGGCTTTACAGGATTTGAAATGCATTTTTGTTTTACCTGTTCCCAAGTTTCAAAGAAATTACCTTAATAAACCTGCCTTTGTCCACCGACAGTCTCACCCTTACCCCAAAAGTAAGAAGGGGTGGTAGAAGGGCTCCTCCTGCTAAGTCTACTCAAACTTCTTCAGCTCAGAAGCCTCCTTTAACAGATAAGCCAGGTGCTGTCTGATTATCCTTGTCCCTCTCTTTTCAGTCACATTCCTTTCTCTTTCAGTCTTTCACCATCCCTTCTTATTTGGTTAAAGATCACTCAGGATTTTTGGGTTCTATCTGTAATCTGCCAAAGGTATTATATGGTTAGAAAATCTCTTCCTCCTGTTAGAATTATACATTTAGACCTATATACTTCTGTTTATTAAAATATATGTGTAGTAAAAATAACAGTGCATGTACACTTCTGTTTGCTAGTTAGATGCATGGACATGTCTGCTAGAAAATATGTAGGAAAAAAGTCAGGTGCAAGTACATTTCTGTTTGCTAGCATACACATATATATTAAAGGGTTAAACAGCTCTTAGCTAAAATTCAAGTAAAAAAAGGCATCCAGTTGTTTTTAACATGAATGTTCAGTGTCTGGTACTTCAAGGAAGATGCTGATAAGAATAATTCCTTAACTCAAGTAAAAAAGGCATTCAGTTGTATGTAACAGTGTCTGGTACAACTACAAGGGAAAATACTGATAAGGATGACTCCTTAATTCCTGAGATGCAGGTGCAAGAAATGAACAACTCTCTACTGGGTTGGAGGCAAGGACAGCTCACCCTAGTGGCAGGAGTGTGCAGTTAGAACTTGTCTGATCGAAGACTGCTGGAATGGGGCTCAGTTTTTAGCTTTTTATTGGTTAGTTTGTTTAAATCAGTTTGCTCATTTGCTACTGTTATATTAAAAAAAATACACTTTATGCATCACCCCTTAGCTAGGGTTAAACTATTCTCAGTGCCATAAAATCTGCTCTTCAAATTTCCCCTAGAACTAGCCGTTTTTTAGTTTTAGCACTCAAATCTGTTGCTTTGAGCTCAGCACTTGTTCAGAACTCGTATAAGCTACAAATTATTACAGCACTCAACTTTCCTCACTTATCCAGAGAAAAACAGTTTTTAGTACTTAATAAATAAGCACCTATCCAGGCATGTCTAAGGATCAGCTCCCGGAATTTTCTCCTGTCTACCTGATGAATCTGGGCATCTTGAGGCAATGCAGCAATTGCCTCATGTACACAGACAATCCTCTCCTCCTACCCCCCAAAACTGCAACCTGTGAGATATAAACTTAAATAGCCAAACTGGAAGCAAAGTTCTCTTCACCCAAGATTGGACTAGACAGTCAAGAGGAGAAGGTAAACACTTGCACCACACCACACTCATCACATAGTCCCTCAAAACCTACACCACCATAACAGATGCACAGAAACACAAAACACACACCTACATTCACAGAGGAAAAAAATCTGCTCAAGCAGAAGAGACCTCCAAAGCAAAAACGCAAGCAACCTCCACCCCCCAATACAACCCAAATGACACACAGCCCACAAACTCAGTGTGCCACTCAACCACAGCCCATAAGGCATAACAACGTACCCAACACTCTAGTCATAGGTGACTCTATAGTCAGGCACACTGATGTTCCACTCACCAGGCTAAACAAGGAGAAAGTTACTGTCAGCTGCCTGTCGAGTGCCAGGATCCACCACATAACGCACACACTAAGGTCACTACACAAGTACAAATATGACTCTGTCATTGTCCATGTTGGTGTGAATGACCTGAGACGTACCTCCCTGGACTACATGAAAAGAGACATGGAGGAACTCTCTGATCTTGTAGCCCAGGCAGGTATGACCCTAGCCCTGAGTAGCATCTTGCCATCACCCAGAACGATACCACAGTACAAGACAAAATGATTGACTTCAACAATTGGCTAAGCTTCTGGTGTCATTCTAAGGGAATCCAGTATCTGTCTGCCTGGCATGACATGATCGACAGACCACGATGCTTTACCAGAGATGGCCTGCAGCTGTCGTTCTTGGGATTGCGGATACTGGCTAAGGCTCTTGCCACCCCTATAGTGCCTTTTTTAGGCAAGATTCAAATGACAAATTCACCACCATAACAGGCACAAGCAAGAAAAATCTGAGCGTAATGCTACTCAATGCTAGAAGTCTAAATCTCAAAATACATTCACTCCAGGCACTAAAGGTGGAGGCGTGTCCATATTCATTAAGGATATCCACACCTCCAGGCTAGTTGCTCAGCATAATGCATCCGAAATTATCCAAGTGCAACTAACTCTGGGCAAGACCACAATCCAAATTGTAGCTTGCTACAGATCCCCCACCATGCTCCAGGATTCCCACTCATTTCTTGATACACTGGAAAATATTAGGGTACAACCCAACACCCTAATAATGGGCTATTTCAACTACCTCACCATTAACTGGGAGAACTCCTCACCTACCAACTCTTTTGGTCAACGTTTTCTGGAATTCGTAAATTCCAACAGCTTATATCAACTTATCCACACCCCCAACAGGGGCAGCAGTATCATAGACCTGATCATTACCAACATGGGTGACCGGTGTTCCACACCAGAGGTCAATTCCTCGTTGGTCAGATCCGACCACAAGCTAATCACCCTAGACATCCACATCCTACCCCCACCCCCCATTAGGGAAAGCACCGTAAAAAATTTCTCCAAAGCCAACTTCACGCTTCTTAAGACAGAAGTGGCAAACTTCACAACACCCAAGCAGATGGACAATAGAGGTACGACTGCTGAATCCTACACAAATGCACTTTATAAGCACTTACACGAGTGCATGGATTGCACAATCCCTAACAGAACCAAGATGCTATCCTCCAAAAAAAGGACGCCAATCTGGTGGTCACCTGCCATAAACAAACTCTACAACAGAAGAAAGAAACTGTTGCAAAAGAGAGTAAAATCCCATGATTGGAGGAACTCCCTGGTCAGCCTCAGTAAGAAGCTGAGATCCCTCATAAAATCCTCCAAAGCTAGTTACGAAAACAAAATCACCACTGATTCTAAAGACAACCACAAAGCATTCTATAGCTATGTCAAGAATCTCAATGGTAACACTGAGTTACAGCATAATGGCACTAAAGGTACAGAACCAACTGATATTGCCAACATCCTGGCAGGTTCAGTGCTAACTTTACCCCCCTCTCACCCCCAAAGGGCCCATCTCTATACCAGAAGAATGCAAAGTTCCTCTAATCACAGCAGCACAGGTAAAAACCACACTCTCCAAAGCCAAGAACACCGGATCCATGGGACCTAACATCCCAGGCTGCATTCTACACGAACTACAGAATGAACTGGCACCCCACCTAAGCACCGTGTTCAATCATAGCCTCACCTCAGGCTTTGTGCCCACTGAATGGTGCACAGCAACAGTTATTCCACTGCACAAAGGGGGAGCCACCATGGACCCCGGGAACTACCGCCCCATTAGCCTAATGAGCCTGGTATGCAAAGCCATGGAATGTATCATCATGGAACTTATAAACAAAGACATTGGTAATCTCCAAACTCTGGACCCCACCCAGTATGGGTTTGTAAAAGGAAGATCATGTCTCCTAAACCTGATAGACTTCTTTGAAGCAGTCACCAAAGCCGTAGGCGAGGGTAAGGTGGTTAACACAGCCTATCTAGATCTCGCCACGGCTTTTGACACCATCACCGACTCTGGAATTCTAGATAAATGCACTAAACTAGGTATAAATCCCTATGTCACAAGATGGGTTGCCAACTGGCTCACTGACAGATCCCACACTGTGAAAGTAGTAGACTCCAAATACAACTTCAGACCAGTGACAAGTGTAGTACCACAGGGTTCAGTCCTGGATCCTCTCCTGTTTGGTATCTACTTTTCTGAAGTACAGGCTAACACAGAAGGTCTTTGGCTAATGAAGTTCACAGATGACTGCAAACTAGGCACCATAATCGAAACTCCTAATGTTGTGGACATCCTACAAAAGGGCCTCATTGAGACAGATGCGTGGTGTCAAAGCCATGGCCTTAAGCTCAATGCCAAAAAGTGCATTGTCATCCCCTTTGGTAAAAACTCTGTACCCATGAGCTACCACATAGGTGGTAGTCTACTTAACACCGAAAGTGTGATGAGACCTTGGGACACAGGTGGACAGTAGCCTCTCCTTTGATAATCACATCGTCACAATAGCCAGAAAATCCTTCTACATGGCAAACCTCATCACAAAAGGTTTCTCATCCAGGAAAAAAGAGGTCATTGTTCCCCTCTACTCGTCACTCATTAGACCCATTATAGAGTACAACGCCCCTTTTGATATGTACCTCACAAGACATCTACAACAACTGGAAAGGCCGCAGAAATACCTAACAAAGAGGATTACCAGCCTCAAACAAATGCCCTACGCAGACCGTCTCAAAAAACTCCAGCTTTACTCCGTTGCATATTGTCTACTCAGAGGCGATCTCTGCCTAACATACAAAGCTATGTCAAACCCAGAGCTGTTGGACATGCTCCACTTAAAGAAATCCCAATCCCTCCAAGCTACATGCTCTAGAGACCTAAACATTGTCACCACAATAAACAGAACATGCTGGAGGGATAGATTCCTGTTCCAGAGACTTCCCATACTCTGGAACAAACTACGTATCTATATCAAAAAAAGCTCCTCGTTAGCACTCTTCAAGAAAAATCTTGATTGGATAGGAAATAGGAAATTCACCCTGGGGATCACCTCTGTGGCTCTGCTCAACAGGGGCACAGGAAAATAATTTTCTTGGGTGGCGAAAGCCAGGGTACCTTTTTGTCTAGGCTTATGTAGGCCCTAGGGCCAATAGCCTAGTACCTACCTATGAACTTATAAACTGTCACATAATTCACCTCGAAACAGAACACAAAGTATCTTATCAACAGACTGCATGAGATCACACAAATTCCAAAACTGTTAACATCAAGCTGTTCTCAAGGACAAGATCTGAATAGCAAGAAAAAGAATATAAAAAGGACATTAAAAGTGTATGATGTTACATCTGATTTCTTGTTAGATCTGTATGCTGGAGATTATCCGTGCTGTTTGAAAAGAATAATCCGAGATAGTAAAAGCTGTAAACTGTACAGCATTATACGTGTCGTGTTGCATGGAGAAGTTATTTTATTAGTCCTGCACAAGAAAGTTAATATACTGCTGAAAAGGTTAATAGTGTGCAAGGTTTAGTCATTAAGTAGACTTTTATTTTAACAAGGCACTAGTAGCAAGCAGCAGCAGCGGCATTCAGCATGGAGATCTGCATTTAATTTTGCAGTGGTGAGCCTAGCCTGTGTTCGAACACAGAGGGAGTGGTGCCTTGTATAATATCACTTCAGTAAAGGTGCAGTAACTAACATTTATGTATGTAATTGAGTCCTGAACAGGTGTACTTCAGTTTCCACAGTTTTGCGGCAGTACAGTTTCCCAGACATCTGAATCTGGAGTGAGACTTTGTGCAGGAAGTAAGCAGTGCCATAAATTCTCCAGGTCTGTGAATTCTTAGGTTTTTGGGCATTCCTCCACCTCCTCAGGAATAACTGCCCTTTTTTCCAGAGGTGCTTCAGGACCTGTTATCTCAAGGAACAATTCAAGATGTTCCAATCCCTCATAGGGGGAAGGGGTTTTACTCCAGAATGTTTTTGGTCCCTAGGAAAGAAGACACCTGGAGACCCATTCTGGAGCTGTCTCAGCAAAACACCTTTTTGGAGGTTCCTTCTTTTTAGATGCTATCCCTTAAAACCTTATTTCCTCTTCTTCCTTATGCTTTTCTAGTTTCTCTGGATCTCAAGGATGCCTATCTCCATATCCCGATTCATCCATCTTTCAGGAAGTTTTTACTTTTCTCTGTTGCTTCTTTGCATTTTCAGTTCTTTGCTTTGCCATTTGGCCTATCTACTGCCCCAAGGGTCTTCACTAAATGCCTCGATCCTGCGATTGCTTTTTGCAGATTAAGGTAAATACATAGCTTTCCTTACTTGGACAACCTGCTTATTCAGGACTCTTTTCCAGAGATCTTACTTAAGCATCTTCATTTTGTGTGCCTCATGCAAAGCCTAGGGTTTACAGTGATCTTCAAATATTCCTAAATCCTTTTCAGGATCATGTTTTTTAGTGTGCAGGCTCCAGACTGTTCCGTTGCTGGCATCTATGCTTCCTCCCAAGGCTTTAACTCTGATTGCATTCTTACATTCCCTTCTTCCTCTGGAATTACAGCCAGGGAGTTTCTAAGGGCTCTGAGATACATGGCTTCAACCATTCTTATGCTTCCTCTAGGCAAGCTTCATGTAAAAAAGCTCCACTGGTTCTTTAAGTCAGTCTAGCCTCAATGTTCTTGTCCTTTGGATTTTCTAGTTGTTTCCTTTCTTCCCTGCCCCAGGGCTTCCTTTTAAATTTCCAGTCCCCTCTCAGGAACTTTTTACAGATGCCTCAGATGTGGGATGGGGCCACCTTCAGTCTCTGAAAGTTCAGGGCCTTTGGTCTCTTCGACAAAAGAAAGACCACATCAGTATCAAAGAGATAAGAGCCATTCTGCTAGCTCTTCAGGCTTTTCATTCTCTTTTCTTACCAGGGCCCATCAAAGTCTTCACAGACAATACCACATTAATGTAGTATATCAACAAGCAAGGGGGAGGACAAGATCTTATCTCCTGAACAGAAAAGCTGTTCAGGCTTGGGATCTAGCTGTCTAGTGTCAGGTGACCCTTCAGGCAGTTTGCACTACTTCATATCAGAACATTGTGGCAGATTTTCTGAATAGGTCCATAGCACAATCTCATGAGTGGATGCTTCACAGAGATGTGTTTCTGGACATTATCCACCAGTGGGGTACTCCTCAAGTAGATCTTTTTGCCTCCCCTCTGAACAAACAACTTCCTTTATTTTGCACCAGAGTCCCATGTCCTCTGGCCTAGAAGGTGGATGCCCTCTCTTTTTCTTGGAAGGGGATGTTTCTTTATGCCTTCCCTCTCCTTCCTCTCATACCAAAGCTCCTGTTCAAGATAGAAAAGGATGCTGCCAAAATCTTGGTAGTGACTCCCTTTTGGCCCAGACAGCATTGGTTCTCTTTTCTTCTGCATTTAGCCAAGGGCATTCATCACAAGTTACCTCACAGGATGAACGTACACAGTACAAGGGGTCTCTTATCCATCCCCACCTGCCCAGTCTTCAACTGACATTGTGGGTGATAGGGTTTTGATCCCTTTTAGGCACCTTTTTTCTGAGGACATGCTTAGGGTCCTGCAGGAGACCAGGAAACCCACTACCAGAAAATCTTATTTATCCAAATGGAAGAGATTTTGTGTCTTCTGTCTTTTTCATAACCTGGATCCACTTACTGTGGAAGTTGCTTTGGTTTTCTCTTATTTGTGTGAATTGCTCAATGCTAGGTTGGCATACTCTTTTTCAGTGTGTCTGCCTTTGACTTCTAGATTTGAGGTCAAACAATTTCTTAAAGGTGTCATTCATATTAGGCTTCCCAGAAAGCTTAGTCGTCCTTCCTGGGACCTAAATTTTGTCTTTGAAAAACTAACTCAGGCTCCTTTTTAGCCTGCAGCTTCAGCCTCTTTACAGCATTGTTCTTGGAAGACTGTTCTTCTTTTGCCCCTTACATGAGCCAGATGAGTGTCTCAGCTTAAAGCCTTTATGGTGGTTCCTCCTTTTTTGTTTTTTTGTTTTTTTTTTTCAAAAGGACAGTATCTCTTCTTCCTAAATTTATTTTATGCCCAAGGTGGTTAATGAGTTGTATCTTCATCAGTCTATTCATTTGCCCACTTTTTTCGTTTCTTTCCAATTTACTAGTGGGAAGGTTTTCCACACTCTGGATTTTCATAAACAACTGCAATATAATTTGGATAAATCAAAGCCATTCATAAATCAGTAGCATTTTGTTTCCTTTCATCCAAGGTCTTTAGGTTTGGCTGTTTCCAAGCAACCAGTTTCTTCCTGGACATCTATAGCCACTTCCTTTTGTTATTCCTTTCAAGGGAAAAGCCTTAGTTCTTCTGTTAAGGCTCATTCCACCAGAGCTGTGGCTTCTTCTGGTGCTTATTTCAGAGCCTCAGATACAAATTTTATTATTGAGGCAGCTACTTGGATTTCTGTGCATACTTTTACCAAGCATTATAAACTGGATGTTGTTTCTAAGGCTAAAGCCAGTTTTGCCAGGGTTATCCTACATGGTTTTCTTGAGGGTTCTGCTGGTCCTTCTTCCTCCCAGCTTTCTTCCTGATCTTTTATACTCTCCCTACTGTAAAGAATACTGCAACAGTGATATGGAAGGATATAGTACATTTGTGTAAAATCTCACCCTAACAGTAGCTATCATTTTCCCTCACTGTTACAGTATTCACTCCCTCCCTCCTCCCCTGTTCCTTTTCTCCTTCTGAATGTACTTGTTACCTCTTTGTATCCTTAGACTGTCATTCCTGCTGGGGCTTTTCAATTCTTTTTTTTTTTTTTTTATAGATTTTTTATTGAATTTTAAGCTAATAATCAGTGACAAAAAAAACCTACAGTATAGAAATTTAAATAACAATACAAATGAGAAAAAACAATCAACAACTAAAGTATTTACAAAAGTGTCTACTAATGAAGGATTACAAAAGTCCTTTATATATATCAGTTAGTCTTGAATGTTTGGTAACTGTCTAATAGTTCTTTGATTTTAGTCCACAGGTTGTAAGATGAAATAATATTGATGGATTTTGATTTAATGGCAATTAGTTCTAAGTGACAAAGTTTAGTTGCAGTGCTCTTGAATTCTATAAAAGAAGGTCAAGTCTCACTCATTATAACCTTCCTGGCAACAGCCAAAATGGACCATAACAAATTATATTTTATTTAATTTTATTTAACATAGCCAGGAATCAGTGTGTTAAACAGGATCAATGATTTCATTAAAACAAAATGATCAGAATATAATGCCTGAAAAAAGATGAATATTGTAGCAGTAGGGTTGAAGAACTTCACAGTCAAAAAACATGTGTGACCAATCTGCCTTAGTCTCCAATTTACACCTCCAACAAATCATCTTTTTCTTACTGATTAGTTTAGCTCAATTTTATGTGGTGGAATAAGGGACCTGTACATAAATTTCCAGGAGAGCAATCTCCATTTAAGGGAAGAAGTAGTCGGCTTAGATGACACCAGAATTGTTCTTTGTTCTTTTATTATTTTCATTAGGTGGGTTATTATTAACCAATATAAAATAATCCCAGTAACTGTCGGTATAATTTTTTGTTTCATTTCTAATCACTTATATAGCTTAGAAAGCATACTTTTGTTACATAAATTCTGCTCTATGAATATTATCAAAAATGTAATAATTTAAGGACAGACAATCTTATTCTTGGTGACATTAAGTCAATTTTACTATCTGCAAACAGTCTACAAGATTGTATTTCCAAACACACATCATTACTTAAGTCATATCTACTAACTAAGTAGCCTACAGAGTTCAAATTATCATTCAACAGTTGAAACCAAGAAATTAGATTCTTTTCCTTAAATAATATCATCTTAGAGATGTTTGATGAAGGAATATTGCTTTGCATAAAAGCAAGAGGAAAAAGAAGGAACATCCAAGCTCTATAAGCTGGATTTCTATAGATAAAATTTCTAAATGTCTTTAATAAAAGTGACATGAAATGGGAAGCATTTATTTGAAAAGCATTGGCTGTGAAATAATCTTTTAACACCCAAATTAATTATTTAATATTAACATTCTATCAGAATGAGATGTCTTAGTAGTGTTAAAACAAAAGATTTCTTGAAACGTTTTCCATTTGGCTGAGTAATACTTGTTAGTTCATAGAGAAATAGTTTTTATTACAGAAGAGTCAGTGTACAGTTCTAAATCTGGCATACCAATTCCCCTAGAAGACCAATCTCATACAAGATGAGCTAGAGCTACTCTAGGTTTATTAGGGGACCATAAAAACTTTAAGCTCAATAAATTGAAGTCCTTTATGTATGATTTAGGGGGTGGTAAAGACAAAGACTGTATAATATATAATGTTGCTAAAATAATAATTTAATAATAGAAAGCCTCTCTACCATTGTGAAGAAGAGTTTGTGCCATTTGTTTATGAAATTCTTTATGATAGTTAGACTATTGCTGCAGTTGAACTCTATTATATCTTTAATATTATTGGTTAATATTCCTAAATATGTTAGTTTACCCTTGTGAACAATATATTTGGTAAATCTCATGTTCAAATTATTAATATTAAAGTTGATAGGAAGTATTTTTGTTTTATCATCATTAAAGATTAGACCAGATTTACTTTGAAAACTTTCCATAGTCTCAAAGATAGCAAAAGGGGAACCATTATC
This sequence comes from Protopterus annectens, assembly GCF_019279795.1. Classification (NCBI taxonomy): domain Eukaryota; kingdom Metazoa; phylum Chordata; order Ceratodontiformes; family Protopteridae; genus Protopterus; species Protopterus annectens. Next base: position 257,936,316 of record NC_056743.1, read on the forward strand.
TCCTTTAACAGTAAGAAGGATGTCATCTGCAAACAGTTGAATTTTCGAGGTTACTTCAGTACTTAATTTAATACCCTCATTTTCTGAATTCTGCCTTAGAAAATTAGCTAATGGTTCAATAAGAGTGAAAAGCAAAGGAGATAGAGGACAACTTTATTTAGTTCCTTTAAGAAATTGAATGGATTGAGAGTTGTATGTACCTTTCTTAAAATATCCTTTATAAAGTTGATTAATAAGTTGTATGAAATTACTAGAGAAGTTCAGTTCTTCTGGAACAATGAAAAGATAATCCCAGTTAACAGAATCAAAAGCACAAATTATAGCCAGACTGATTAGAGTCAGATTATCTTTTGAATTTTTAGCAAAATCAATTATGGTTAGTACTCTTTTAATATTGTCATATGTATTCCTATTTAAAATAAATCCTGTTTGGTCTTCATCAATAAAAATGGGAGAAACGTCTTCAGTCTATTAGCATGAAAAGAAATTAACATTTTATAATCAACATTTAATAAAGAAATTGGCCTATAAGAACCACATTCAGTAGGGTCGTTGTCATCTTTTAGTATGGGAGAGATAAGAGTATACTTCCATGAAGGAGGGACATTAACCAACTCTGTACATAAGGAGAAAACTTTATGTAATAAGGTTCTTTAGGCATTAATTTATATATTCAGGAATTATTTCAAAGCACTAATTTGAGACTGAATTTCAGACATTGAAATTTGTTTATCAGGTGTTTCAGTTTGAATATTTGATAACTTATTTTTGTGTGCTTTTTAATAAATGATCTAATTATTTCTTTAGGATCCGTTAGTATAGATTCCTGATTAATTTTATTAAAGTAGACTCTAAATTCTATTAGTATATCCCCTATTTCAGTAACAGGTTTTTTTGTTTTTAGATGACTAAATCTCTTTAATGTGACTAAGCTTACACAACCTTTTAGTCCTAATTGCTAAACCACTCAAGGACTTTGGATTAACAGAAAAGTTTATAATTTTGAACCTATCTAAGTTAATCATAGTCTTATGATTTAAAATTTCTATATGTCTGCTATTTAAAGCATTAATTTCCTCTATATTATTGAGTTTACTTTTTTGGTCAAATAGTTTTACTTTATCTAGTTTATGGTATATCTCACTTATTTCTTTATCGCATTGCCTTTTCTTATTCGTATACCAATTAGTAATTCTCCCATACAAGTAAGCTTTTAATGCATCCTATATATATATATATATATATATATATATATATATATATATATATATATATATATATATATATATATTTCATAAGTTTCACTGATACAGTCAGACTTAATGAAAAGCTGAATTTCTGATGTAAGGAAATCTTTAAAATCTTTTAAGTTGGTTATATAAGATGGGATTCTTTTAATCTGGACAGAACTATTTGATCTAAGCATCAATTCAAAAGAGAAACAGAATTGTGATCCAAGAGAGGACATGAAATTACTTTACCCTTACCCAAACTGTTAACTCATCTGAAACATATATTCTATCAATCCTAGAATATGTACCATGCCTATGAGAAACATGAGTGAAAAAAAGAGAAGCTGGATCAGAAAAGTCATTAATGTGCCCAGTATGAAATGTATCAGTGAAATCTTTCAAGGCTTTAGCTGAGGGTAAAATTCTCCTTTTATCATAAGTATTAGAATATTTGTCTGTCAAAATAAAATTAAAATCTCCTGCAAGTATAATATTTTCTTTAGATACTTCAACAATTTAGTTTAGATGTTGTTTTACAGTGTTAATTCCAATTCCTCGAATCCAGTAAATATTAACTAAGGTGTATAATTTTCTATTAAGCTCTAATGTAACTGAGCAAAACATACCTTTGAAGTCCTTATATGTATCAGTAACTTAAGGTATAGGCAAATATTTTTTATACAAAGTAGCTACTCCTCTTTTTTCTTTTGAGAATGGTGAGAACTAGATACCATGGAAAATAGTCCAGTATTGAGTTTATGTACATATCTTCAGACAAAGGATGTGTTTCTTGTAAGAAGATAACTTGAGAATTAAAAAAAATGCAAATATTTGTGTAGACTTCCCATTTTACAACCATTATTTAAACCATTGATATTAGTAAATACACATTTTAGGTATGACATTAAGCATAGTAAAAAGTTTACATATAATATGACCATTAATTTTGATTTGTAAAAAGACATAAGTCTTCACTCTATCAGCTCTGATGTGAATATGAATAAACCTGTCATCAGTCCTAATTAACACACTAACATAAATCAAAGTGGTATAAATAGTAGACACCAAAAAAGAACAAAAAATTCCTATATGAAGTAAGCCTAGAATTCTGTCTCCCAATAACCCCTTCATGGAGTCAACTACTCATAGCCTGAACAGCATTCACTGCACAAGCAGACCACCTAACAAACAGCAGTTTACTTTCCCCCACCACTTATTAGAAAATATTTATATAGTCATCTCATAGAACATTTAGGCTCATCTAAAGCTAAACTGAATCATTCAAGAAAAAAGAAGTTAAGTACTCACCATAACATTCCAAGTTGGTAGTCCATCTCACCCTTCATTTTTACATATGGGTTCGGAGCCGATTCTCAGCTCCGACTCAGCCGATTTACAAGCTCGAAGACTTCTGGTTGGCTCATGGCTAAGCAGGTATCCCATAATGCACCAGTACAAACCCCAGATCTTGTTTGCTGTTCACTAGAAGAAAAAACCTATAACAGACAAACTAATACTAAAGGATCTCCAGCCAAAGATAACCAAATTATTATTATCTCCAGATCTTCCAGGATGGGGGCAGGAGGGCAGGTTGGTAAAAATGAAGGGTGAGATGGATTACCAACATGGAACATTATGGTAAGTATAACTTCTTTATGTTGTGTAGTCCAATCTCACCTTCCTTTTTACATATGGGACAGTGTCCCTAGTGCCTTATTCTTGGGTGGTTCACTGGAAAATACTCCTAAGCACCGTGGAGCCAAAGGATGCTCTACCCCTGGAAGCCAAATCCAATTTGTAATGTGTAATAAACGTGTGAGGGGTAGCCCACGTAGCTGCTACACAAATATTATCAAGTGGGACCCTGGCTTGAAAGGCTGCAGAGGTAGACAGCAACCTGGTAGAATGAGCCTTGATCCTGCAGGGTAAAGGCCTGCCCTCCGAACTGTAGATAAAGGCTATGCAACTGAAAATCAAGTTAGATAGTGTTACTTTAGAAACTGGTAAGCCCAATCTGGAGTCAGAAAAGGAAATGAATAGTTGATCTGATTTCTTAAATTCCTTGGTCTGCTGTAAATAAAAACGTAGTTGTCTATGAACTTCCAGCTGATGAAAATGGTATTCAGCTGCATTACAGTGATTAGGGAAGAAAACTGGGAGTTCTATGGATTGATTTAAGGTAGCAGGGGAACAAACCTTGGGGACAAAGGAGGGATTAATACACAGTGACACCCTGTCCTTGTGAAAGATCAAATATAGTGGCTTAACAGTCAAGGCTTGTAGCTCCGATACCCGTCTAGCTGACATAATAGCTACCAAAAACAAAGTCTTCCAAGACAAAAATTTCAATGAAGATGAGTGGGAAGGTTCAAATGGGGGAGAAGTCAGTTTGGACAGCACAAAATTTAAATCCCAAGAAGCCACAGGCTCTTGCAGTGGTGGTCTCAAAAGAGTGATTCCTTTCAAAAAGGTCTTGCATAGCTTGTGAGACATTAAATTGTTATCTGGAAATCCTAATTGAAAATGAGAAATTGCCGCCAATTGGACTCTGATAGTGGCAGTGGCGGCAGCTCCTAGTTGAAAAAGCTCAGAGAGAAATTCCAAAATCACAGGGATAGAAGCAGTGTAGGGATCTACATTCATTTTCTGTGCCCAAATAGAAAATATTTTCCATTTACTGCCATACAGCCTCCTAGTTGAAGGTTTATGGGAGGATATAAGAATATGTGATACTAAGGATGATACATCATGAAGCCTGACTAGGGATGGAACTGGAGCAATCACACTGTCAACTTGAGGGTGTGGACTGAGGGATGTAGTGAACCTGACATGTGAGTCAACAGATCTGGAGCTGGGTTCAGGATCCAAGGATCGTCCAGGAGAAGAGGCTCGAAAAAGGGGAACCAGACCTGATGAGGCCATTAAGGAGCAATGAGGATCAACTTGCTTCCCAGCTGACTGGCTTTCTGAATCACTTTGAAAATGAGAGGAAATGGAGGAAAAGCATACAGAAGTCCGATGGGCCAATCATGAGCCAGAGCATCTCTGGGTGTCTCCCCTGGAGGGAGAATGAGGGAAAAATAACTGCTGCATTTGGTATTGACTGGGCTAGCAAAGAGGTCACAGCAAGGCTGTCCCCATTTGTGGAAAATCTGTTCTGCTGTTTCCTGTTTCAGAGACAACTCGAGAGGCAGTAGGATCGCCCGACTGAGCTTGTCAGCTATCATGTTGGTAGTCCTTGGAATGTGCATTGCAACCAGAAAGTGCTGGGAAGAAATCGCCCATTCCCAAACTCACATGGCCTCTCGTCAGAGTGGGCAAGATCTGGTACCGCCCTGTTTGTTGATATTCCAAACTACCGACATGCTGTCTAATTGTATCGCAATAGTCCCAAAAGGAAGAAGGTCTTGAAGTGCTTGCAATGCTAGGAGCACTGCCCTCATCTCCAGAACACTGATATGCAGGTGAGCCTTCTGTTCTAGCCATGTGCCTTGGACAGTCCTGCTGAGATAATGCCCCCCCACCCGATCTGGGAGGAATCTATGGTCACAGTGGCAACAGGTTGGGCAGGAACAAAGTGGGCACCCGTGATCAACTGGTTGGGGGCTATCCACCAAAGAAGGTCCTTCTTGCTTGAATCTGTCAGCAGGATAGGATGACTCAGCGGGAAATATTGGAAGGACCATTGGGAAGACAGGAGCCACTGGAGGATTCTCATGTGCAACCTGGCTAATGGTACTAATAGAATGGTGGAAGCCATAGTCCCGTGGAGCTGAAGAACCCACTTCACTTTGACCTTCCACAATGGGAGAAGACGTTGAATTTGAGAGATTAAGTTTTGTGCCCTGTCGGTGGGGAGATAAGCTGTCATGTTCACTGTGTCTACCTCTGCGCCTATAAAAATCACAGATTGAGAGGGCAATAATGCAGATTTTTCCCAAGTTATGGAGATCCCTAACTGAGCACAAAGTTGAATAGTGGCGTCTCTGTTTAGGAGGAGTAGATGCCTGGTGGGGGTGGTCAGGAGCCAGTCGTCCAAATATGGAAACACCTGGAATCCCTGACATCTCAGGTGAGCTGTCACTACTGCCATGTATTTGGTGAACACCCTAGGGGCTGTGGTGAGACCAAAGGGCAGAGCATGAAACTGATAATGACTGGCTCCCAGCCAGAAGTGTAGATGGCTCTTGGATGCCATGTCCATTTTTATATGGTAGTAGGCGTCTTGGAGATCTAGAGAGCACATCCAATAGTCTTTCCCTAACAATGGGAATTACCATCCGAAACTTGTCCTTCTTCACGGATTCGTTTAACCTGCTGAGGTCCAATATTGGCCTCCAATCTCCGGTTCGTTTTGGTACTAAAAAGAACCTGGAGTAAGTTCCGGATCCTATCTGGTCTGCTGGGACAGACTGGATAACTCTTTTTAAAAGCAACTTGTTGATCTCCACAGTTGCCTGATCCCTGTGATTGGGTGGTACATCTGGGATCTTCTTGGGAACAAACAGTGGAAGGGAAAAGGGTATGATATAGCCTCTGGTAACAACTCTTTGTACCCACTTGTCTTGAGTGATATTTAGCCAGGCTTCTGGATACAAAGAAATGCGACCCCCGACCGGCCCCAGAGAAATGCAGTCGGGCCTCACATCAGGAGCATTGATAAGGTGGTCCCAAAAAGGAATCATGGCCTTGCTGGTATTGCAGACCGCCCCTGCCTCTAGGGTGATGTCTCCCATTTCCTCCTCCTCCTCTTCCTCTGAAGAAAGGTTCACCCTGTGTGTCCGGAAAGACCCTCTGGGACTTTTTGAACCACATTTTACTGCCCCTTTGACCTTTGGGGTATGGTCTAGAGGGAACAGTAAAACGTACTCCCATGGCAGAAAGCGTCTTTCCTTTTTGCTCACACCGAGTGAGTGTGTCCTTCACCTTAGAACCAAACAATTAGGAACCATCAAATGGGGCATTGGCGAAAGTAGACTTGAACGGTTCCATAAAATTACACAAGCGCATCCAGGAGTGACTCCTCAGGACAACACCTGAACCCGCTGCTCTACTCACTCCATTAGCTGCATAGGAGATAAGCCACATGGAGGAATTAACTGTAGAATTTAAGGCGGACAACTGAGCAGAGATCTTGTTAGGGACTCCCTCAGTACATGCACCTTGTATAGAATCTCCTAACTCCTTGAGGAGATCCCTCTGTAATCTCGTGAAGTGAGTGAGATAGTTCAATGATCAAAGGGTAAATGCCACTGAACTAAAGATATGCTTCCCAAATCTGTCCATCTGTCGAGAATCCTTATTTGGCATATGAACAGAGGAAGAAGTCTCCACCAGCTCCTTCTTTGTGGCCGCCACCACCACCATGTCATCTATGGGAACATCCTTAGACAAAAACTCTTTACCAGGAGGGGCAGACAGAAACTTATTGGGTCTCCTGGGGACTGGCTGCATGGCATCAGGAGTATCCCACACCTGTTGACTAACCATATCCATCATTTCGTCAAAAGGTGGAGACACCTAAGAGGCAGAAGGTTGAGACCCGAAAGCCTTCAGGTACACCGACTCCTCATCAGAAGGGTTGACAGTGGGCCAGTCACACCTCTGCTTAAGAATCTCCAAGATGTCCATGAAGGAGACATCAGAGGATGACTTGGGGGACCCTTCCGACTCCTCGAGGTCAGTGTCCGATGTCAAGGACTCATCCTGCGAGTCAACATGCTTCCTCTTACATAGCCTCTTCCGGGGAGGCTCATAAAAAGGGCATTCTGGAGAGGCCTCGGAAGAGTGGGGGCCACCAGCCAATGGCTCCTGAGGCTGCGGGTCTCTGCTGTCTCCAGAGAGAGTAAGGGCTGAGATTGAAGTGGGTGCTCTCGAGGGAAGAGTGCTGGTACCACTGGTAGGGGCTGAAGAATGAGACAGCATGCTCCTCATCATCTCAAACGCCAACCTCTCCAGCTCTGTAGACACAAAGGTTGACATCGGAGCCAGAGCTGTCAGCTCTGAGGTAGATGCAGGGTCCAAGCTCACCCTGGCCGATGCACCGAGAGGAAGACTTGGAACCAAAGAAAATCGATTCCAACCCTCCCTGGTGGCACCAACAGGAGAGCTTCAGCCCCTGTACATGACGGATGGCACCGAGCGGGTTGGAGCTGAACCCGGCTCCAAAGCAGCAACAAAGGGAGCTGGAACCAATAGTACCTCCGGTGGCACCAAGCACTCTGGCTCCGAAGGGCCAACATGGCTCAGAGGAGGAATCTCAGACAAGAGCGAAGCTGGATCGAGTGGCTCCGGAACCAACTGGGTCAGAGCCAACAATAATTTTGGTAAGGCAGACGGCTTCAGGAGTCTCAACACTACCCTCTTCACAACTTCTTCTGAAAGGCTCCTGGAAGATCTGGAAGACATAGTAGGGTTCTTGATCTAGGGGGCACTGGAAACTTCAGTAACACAGAAACCAGTAGGGAATCCACAGACCAGCTCCGAGTAGCAGATTCAGTTGCTGATTCAATTGGTTCAGAGGTCGGCTCTGAAGCACTTGGAACCGACTCTGACACCACAGTGGTGCTCTCCTTCTGCTCCGAAGGCAGTGGAGTCGAGAAGGCAGATTTTGACTGTTTAAAAGGTGGCTCTGAGACATCAGCCGGTGACGGAAAAGGCCTTTTTGAAGACTTAGATGTGCCAGACTTGGAGGAAGCCGAAGAACTGGATAGAGCTTCCTCAAAAGATGGTTTTAGTAGACCCTTGAGTATAAGCTTGTTCTTGATCTCCTGTAACACCCTAGGAGAGAAAGCATGGCAGAACAAGCACGATTCCTGCAGGTGGATGGCCCCTAAACAGTAGACACAGCTACTGCCATCCATTAAAGACATCTTTTGGGAGCATTTCATGCACTTCTTAAAACCTGAAGGTTTGTGCTCCTTGCTCTCTTTAGACATTTCACACACACGCACACACACAGGAAAGGAAGAAGAAGAAGGAGGGGAGAGGACTAGGTCCTCTAACTTAAATGGGCCTAGCCAGGTGGAATAGAAAACTAGGTCTTCTAATTTAAACAGACCACAAAATGCACACACACAGAAAACTGTAAACTCTATGTGGTAACAATTTTTAGGTCCTGTAACTAAAACGGGCCTAGCTGTACAGAAGGAAGTACCACAAGGGCTAGGTCTTCTAACTTAGATGGGCCTAGCTCGGTGGGACAGAAAACTAGGTCTTCTAATTTAAACAGACCAGAAACTGCACATACACAGAAAATTGTATATAACTCTATGTGGTAACAATTTGAAGAAAATAACTAACATACTAAGGGAGGAATTCCAACCCTTAGCAAATAACCAGCGGATCACCTCCAAAAATACAATCTCAGATTAAGAAAACTAAGCTGCCTATAACGGTCTAGAAAAAACAACAGAATAACAGGAGCTCCTGTTAACTAGCAGCGGAAAACCGGCACAAACTAATAAAACTACCTGATAAAAAAAAGCGCAACGGTGCCTACAAAGAACTCTAAACTAGCACACAGGATACCAGACTAACAACAAGTTTAAGCTAAGAATTCACCAAAAAGGGCAAACAACACTAATGCCTAGGATAATAGCACATTACAACACAGTAATAACTGTAATACAAAATTTCAATAGAAGAATTTTGACACTTAGCCAGAGCCAAGAGAAGCACAACCAAACTCGTTGATGCGGCAAACGAGATCTGTGGTTTGTACTGGTGCACTGTGGGATACCTGCTCAGCCACGAGCCAACCAGAAGTCTTCGAGCTCGTAAATCGGCCGAGTCGGAGCCGAGATTGGACTACCCAACATCTTATCGTATATTTGAGAAGGAACATTCACCACAAAGTGAAAGAGATGTAAGATTTTGTGATTACATTACTATGTAGTTGTGCAGTAAGATGCATTCTTATAAATCCCTATTTAAGGAATATCTGATATTACTTTAATGAACATAATGTTAAATAAAAAGCAAGACCAAGTATGAGGCAAATGTTACTAAATCTAGAATAAGAAAACAATCAGTGATTATTTAGAATATCTTCAGTAAGAATTAGATAATAAAATTCTTAAGAAAGAGAGTCATATGTCAATGAATGAAGAATATATAAAGCAGAACAGATTTACCAACACCACTTGTAAACTAACTATATTAAAATATAAAGGTTAAATGTTTCAAATGTTTAAAGTGTAATAATAATATTTATAATTATCAATGTAGGCATATGAATCACAATGCTTACTAAATCATATGATAAATCCTTTGGAATGTGTAATTACATATTGAACCACACGCCCTTATCCATTTTTTAGAAGTTCTATGTGATAATGATTATTATTAGATTGTATTATTAAATCTGGTTCATCTCAAATCTAGATAATAGTTACTTATAAAATATGGACAAGAGCCCATAGATACCTAATAAGGGTAAATGGCAGACAAAATGTATTGTTTTTTTAAATACAAAGTATAAATGTGCCAATAACAAAAATAAAATAAATAATCAAGCCTCAAGAAATACAACTAATTATGGAAGAATGACAACCATGCCCCCCAACCTGCCAGATCATATAATTCTAATAGACCACAAAAAAAAAGTCAAAAGATCTAAAAGTACTATTCCCAAAAAATGCTTCTTCAGCTTATAATCGCTAAAAAGTATGAATGCAAAATCAGAAAAGAATCTTCACTCAACTTCGATAGCATGTCTTTCACTATTTAAAGTGAGAGATCAGGACAAAACTACAAATAACAGCAAGTCAGAGAGCACAAAAACAAAGAATCCTCAAATATATATATTTTTAATTCAGATAGGTGAATAAAACAATGGAACTTGCATCAGCACAAGTTTCAAAAGTGATACAAAGTCATAAACTCAAATAACTACTGCCAGTCTTTGACATCAGCCCTAGGTAATTTACTACTAACTTGCTCTAAAGTCACGGTTTTACTAATACTGCATCAAAATTAAGGAGACAAATCTGAACATTTTGCAGAAATCTAACCTTTTAAAAGGTATGAACTTCAGATTTTACCAGTTTGCTACAGACCTGTAAACATCTTAAAAACAGATGGGAAATATAAAATATAAACTCTGACCCTCTGCATAGTCGAGAGGCATGGCTTTTCCATTCTGAGGCTGGTAGAGCTGGGTGTCACCTTTATGTCCTATGCCATGTACAGGAAGTATACGTGTGACATACGGCATAGTTATTACAACCTAAAAGTTTTGCTATACTGGGGTGATGTTGGGCTACCCTTGGCAGGGGATCCCTATTTTAAAGAATACTCCAACAGTGAAGAGGAAGACATCTACTGTTATGGTAAAATTTTACACAACTGTACTTTCTATTGATGTTGTCAAATGTTTGCATCCCCTCCACAAAACCACACTGATCCATACCTATCAATTTTGACAACTTTGCTATTCTTTGGTTAGTAGACATAAAGACTTTATAGTCATGGTTTAATACTGAAATGGGTCTATATGAGGCTGGGTGTGATGGGTCTTTACCATCTTTAGGTATTATGGCCACCACAGCTTTCTTTCAAGTTATTGTTGCTTCCCCTCCTTGTGAAAACCTAAACAAACCTTCAGATCTTTATCGTTTTCCTCCCTTCTAAATTCTGACTGTTCACAAGAATACTATCTGTTACTGGAGACTTTCCTGCAGATTGATTATACATTCATGGTTTTTATCTCATCTCCTCCTGTCTTAACTGTCAGTTGTTGAGCCTAATTCTACCTCTAACCTTGGCATAATTAAGTCTTCCATAAATATTTCCATTTGTGCTCTTTCTTGATCCCCACATTTATCTGCTTTATACAAACTGTCATAAAATTTCTGAAATATCTCTAATATCTCTGATTAGTTTTCTTGTTTAGGCTTCCTAAGTTTGTCAACAACCCTTCCTACATTCTGTTGCCTAAGTGATTGCGCCAAAAGTTTTTGTGCTCTGGAGTTATCAAAAAACAGTTGTTTAACAGCACTCTTTCTTATCTCATGCATATTATCCATGTACTCCCTTATTTTCTCTTTAGCACTCTACAATTGTGCCTGTTCTTGTTCTGTGACATTCCCCTTATTTTTTAATACTTTAACCTTTGTCAACCACTCTAAATAATTCTTATTACTTCTTCACCAAATCTGTCTTTCTTTTATTTCTACCCTATTTTTAAACTCCACTTTCATTTTATCCCACTCATTAGCTGTAACTTGTGGAATACTTTCTGTCCTCTCTAATAACTTGTGGATAATTTATACTATCCATTCCTTAAATTCCTCTCTTCTTAACAGGTACACAATGAAACAAATGGCTAGTCAGCACACAAAAGCCAAAAATCAGAAAAATAATAGACTATAGAAGGAACCAAAAAGGCTGCCATGACTGTTGGCATAAATTTATTAGTTAAAACAAACGGATAAGTGCTTTTACATAACTACGCTTCTTCAAACAGTACAATACTTATATAGCTGTATAATCACCATCTGAATAAAACAATTAATATGAGGACCAATTAAACTGACAGTTCAATGTATGCCCTTTTAGGCCAGGTTTCAAACATACGCTGGTGTTTAATCCAGGATATATATCAGCCTGTAATCTAAATATCCATTGTAATGCTGTTCTCTCTACATAATTGTTAATATCACCTTCCCTGATGTTATCATGCAAGCATTGTAACACTTTAAAAGAAAACGTATGCCCCTTATTTCAATAGGATGTTTAGCCAATGCATTCTTCATATCCCTGCTTCTAATGTCATATAGATATCTTAAAATTATATCTTTAAACTTCTTAACAGTTTTTCCTACATAAAAACAAGTACATATATTACAAGTAGCTAAATAAACTACTTGTGCTGTTAAACAATCTGCATAACTAGTAGGCTTAAAAATAAAATTAAAACCTGGATGTTAAAAAAAAAAAATTTAAACTACTGTGCAAGCTTAGCATGCCCTACATGGAAAAGTGCCTGCTTTTCTAGAGGAGTATAACCATCTTTGATCACAGAACAAGTTCTTAACATTATTGCAGTTCCTATAGCTAAAGCTAGGTTTAGACCCAATTATTTCTGCAGTTTTGTGGTCTATTGTTAAAAGCTGCCAATTCTTACATATATCATCATGTATTAATTCTACATCATTGGTAAACTTAGTGGTGAATCTTACATTGTGATTAATAGGAGCGGTCCTTGAATGACTGTTTTGAGGTTTATTATTACTACCATCAGAATAAAATGGTCTATAGGTAGTATGTTTGCCTTTTATTCAGTACCTCAATTTTGATGCTGTGTACACATTTGCTGTCATACCCTCTGGTTAGAAATTGTTTGCTGAGTGTTTCCATGGTTTCAACACAATCATTATCTCTAGTACATAGCCTTGAGGCTCTAATAAATTGACTTTTAATAATGTTGGGAAAAATATGCCTAAGATGCATGCTTCCAAAAGAAAGTAAACTGTTCTTCCAACATTTCTTTTTATATAACGTGGTGTTAATAATGCCTAAAGGAGTCATACAGAGCTGAACGTCTAAAAAAAATCAATGACACTAGGTAAAACCCTCACAGTAAATTTTAAAAAACTAACGGTCATTTCGAAATAATTTATAAATTGATGTAGTCTCTCTAAACTACCTGACCACAAAAGAAAAATATCATTCACAAAATGGTGATAAAATCTAATGTATTTAGCATACATACTGTTAAGAACATGGCTGTCTTCCCAGTCAAACATAACTAATTTAACATAAGAATTTGAGCAAGGGGTGCCCATAGTGACACTCCACTTCTGTAAATAAATGTCCTGTTGAGAAATAAGAACATTATTCATCAAAATTAACTCTAATAAAGTACACATCAGAGTGACCGTTTCATTATTATATACACTTTTTTCATGAAGTACTTTTCTTATAGCTTCAATGTCAACATCACTGGGTATGGTGGTAAACAAATTCTTCACACCTAAAGTCACCATAAACCAACCAAATGTATTTCCTGTGGTGCTCATACATTTATAAAGCTCTGATAAAAAATATTGCTGTCTCGCAATACCATGTATGTTGTATGGGTGCATTACTAGGGTCTTCATGAATCTTGGGTAGACCATTTAAAACAGGTAAAACTGGCTGATCAACTAATAAAAATTGATATAAAGACTCTTCTATCATCTTGCAAATCATCAAATGATATAGTGTGTCCTTTATCTGTTGCAGTATTTTTTGAACTGTCTGCTTATCTATTTTAGCATAAGTTTCATCTTCATTTAATATACATTGCATGGCTTTGCAATATTTACGTGTCCATAATCATCACAGCCCCTCCCTTTCCCACTGGCCTAATGCAAATATCTTTATTGTTCATTAAATCTTCTATGGCTTTACATTCTTGCTTGATCAAATTATAAAAGTGCTTACTGTGTGCAGAGTTTAAACACTAAACAATTTGTTTTTCACAAACTCATACAAACATATCAATATGTGATGGTAATTGCAGATTAAAAGTACTAGGTTTTTTAAAATAATTTTTCAAGTCATTTTTCAGATTGAAACATTGGTTGCCAAATAACTTACTTGATACATTACGAGCAAACATACTTAAATTGAGTAAGACATCAGTTACTTTTGTGGAAGTTGCCAGTATATATGACAAACCTCTGTATAAGACAATTGCACATAGACCTGATTAAAATAAACAAAACAATGATGGATTATCTCAACTCAAACAACAAAAGGCTGGAAAATGGAATAATCTTTAAACAGATATTCAGATGAGGTCATACAACTGAAAAAAATCAGAGTTCAAAATGAGGAAAAGGCTGGCTGAATATGACACTGCACAAGAAGAGATGTTTAAAAAATAGAGGACATAGCACATAGGGGAAACTTGAGATTTTCTGCTGTACTAGAGAAGCTGGAAGGAACAGACTTTATTAATTTTATGGAAGCACAAATAAGCAACTGGACTTGTAGTCCACAGCAATTGTTAACTGAAAGGGCAAATTGTGTGCGTGCTCCAAACCTGCTAAGAGAAAGCAGCCTAGGCCTTTAATAGTAAAGATGGAAACCTACCAGCAGAAGGAGTTGATTCGGACAAAGTACTAAAAGTAGGAAACAGCACATCACATATTAATTGGCTTGTAGTGGTGTGGATATTGAATTCCTGTAGCCTGTGTACAGTGCTCACTAAAGGTGTTTGTACTCTCAGTCAGCCACACAGTGAACATTCAGAGTTCATATCACAATTGTTTTATTTTTTTGTTAGTTTAGTTAATCAGGGAGAGCTGGCAAGCATGTTAGTAGAGGAGTATTGCAAGCTGATAAGGAGACAGTTGGCTGAGATGTGACAGGCTGAAGGAATGGTGAATGCCAATCTGACTAAATCAGACATGATTGCAGCTTTAATCACAGATGCATCACAGAATAGCAATGAGGAGGGCAATCAGACTGGCCTTGGAGATGTACAACTCTCAGAAAATGGACAGCTCAATCTTTCCACAGAGGACTTAAAAATCCATCTGGAGTTAGAGACTTGAGCTAAAGGCCAAATTTGGAAACAGAGGCAGCAGAGAGACTGAGGCAAATGAGAAACTGCAATGTCAGAAGGCTGAGGAAAATGAGAAACTGTGATGCCTGGAAGCTGAGGAGAAGGAAAGCTAGAAGCAACATGAAAAGGAGATGCTAACTCTTTGCCAGAGTCATGAAGGTAATGGGGAAGGGAGAAACTGAACTCCAGAAGCAACAAAAGTCAGTAAATGTCTTCCACAATTTACAGAGGGTGATAATTTTGATAGTTTCATTCATATGTTTGAAAGGGGATGTAAACAGTATAATGGTGACCAAGGGCTCTGGGTACGGTTCCTGACCCCCTTACTCCATGGTAAAGCTGTAACCATAATTTCTAAACTGTCTGATACTGATTGTTTAAATTATAATGTTGTAAAGAACTGTCTTTTAGAATGTTTTAAGTTAACACCTAAAACTTATAGAAAAAAAGTTTTGTGAGCATAGATGCAAGGCAGATGAAATTGTCACCACTTTTGAAGGGCTGGCAGACTTTCTGGTGAGGGAACAAGCCCTTAACACTTTGCCTGAGGACATGATAATCTGGTTAGCTGATAGAAAATGCAATACTGCAGATGAGTTGTGGAAGAAGGGAGAACTATACCTAGCAAGTAGCACATCACTGCACAGAAAAGGGGAACCCAGTGCTGCTCATGGGTCTAAGGCAACCCATAGTGGGCAGCCCAGACTGCCCCAACAGAGTCCGCCAGTAGCAGTGGAAGCCACTAGTCCAGGTACATATCCAGGACCAAGAGTTAAATGTTTTAAATACAACCAGTGGGGCCATGTAGCATATAGATGTCAATGGAGGCAAGGTGGGGAACAAAAGGTGGGAGAGCCAGTAAGTGGGAATGACAAAATGCCAGCAGTAAGTTGTCTCAAGAAAACTTCTTCTTCTTCTTTCAGCTTTTTCCCAGTCAGGGGTCGCCACAGCGGAACACCTGCTCACTCATGATTGGCAGTGGAGTTTTACAGTGTCAAGTTGCCAGCCTGGCACCCAACCTTCCACAGAAGGCACACACTCACACCTATGGCCAATTTAGAGTGTCCAATTCACCTACAGCATGTCTTTGGGATGTGGGAGGAAACTGGAGTACCCGAAGGAAACCCATGCGACCACAGGGAGGACATGCAGACTCCACACAGAAGGCACCCCAGCCGAGGATCATACCAGAGAACCTCTTGCTGTGAGGTGACAACACTAACCGCTGCACCACCGTGGCCGCCCAAGTTGTCTCAAGAAAACAAGGGTACCAAACTACCACAAGAGGTTATATCCTGTCTTAGTGAATGGGAAAGAGGCCATGGCTAAGAGAGAGACAGCCTATGACCTAACCATTGTGAAGCCTGCAATGGTTACAGAGGAGCACTACTTGCTTGGGTAGTCTACTCCATTCAGAGCTTTAGGAGATACCCCATTCCAAATACCTTTGGCTAGGGTTCACATTGACTGGGAGGATGGAAAAGGAAGGAAGCAAGTAGGTGTGTTTGATGATATCCCTGCAGATGTACTGATAGGGAATGGTTTTGATGATCCAGTACCGTGTGTGCATGCAGTTACATGCAGTCAGGCCTGGAGACAAGCATGTGGATCTGGTAGCCTGGGGGAGACCCAGACAGACTGCACACTTGGAGCCAGGACTGGTGATGTGGTTATTCAGGAAGGAGCTACCTTGTAACAGTGAGACTGAAGGTGAGCCACAGCTACATATGAGTACTGATGTTCCCTTGGACAGAGTGACTACAAGGGCAGCAGTGAGTAGCAGTAGTAGTAGTAGCACCCAGGCTGACAATGAGGCACTGCTGTCAGAGGATGCTAGACTTCCTATGGAAGGGGAGCTGGGCAGGGTTACAAAGAAAGAGTTGAACAGGGTTAGTTCTCAGACCCTACATTGCAAGGCCTGAGGGAAGTAGCTAGTGAGGCACCTGATTCTCAAGGGATGGGAGAATCTGTATGCTGGGACAAAGGTTTACTGTATAGAGAGTGGACCCCTAAGGGAGGGCTAGAGGGTGAGAGAATACAGCAATTGCTAGTGCCCAGAGCCCACCATCTGGCACTTCTAGCCATAGCTCATGATATTCCCTTTGCAGGTCATATGGGTATACAGTGCACAAAGAGACATATTATGCAGAACTTCTATTGGCCTGGGATTTCCAGAGATGTAACAGGATACTGCAGGA
Organism: Protopterus annectens; assembly: GCF_019279795.1. NCBI lineage: Eukaryota > Metazoa > Chordata > Ceratodontiformes > Protopteridae > Protopterus > Protopterus annectens. Next base: position 257,953,304 of record NC_056743.1, read on the forward strand.
CCTGTGAGCATTGCCAAAAGGTAGGCAAGACAGGAGACAAGGTGAAAGATCCTTTGATGCCTTTGCCTGTGATTAAGAAGCAATTTCAGAGGGTAGCTATGGATATTGTGGGACCCCTGAGTACCCCAAATTCCATAGGGAAAAAGTATATCCTAGTGGTAGTAGATTATGGTATGAGATACACTGAAGTGGTGGCTCTGTCCTCAATTGAGGCAGAAAAGGTGGCAAATGCTTTGTTAGAGATTTTTAACAGGGTAGGTTTCCCGAAAAAAAATACTGACTGACAGAGGTGCCAATTTCATGTCAGACCTGCTGGCTTGTCTGTGGAAGCACTGTGGGGTAAAGCACCTAAAGACCAGTCCCTACCATCCCCAGACTAATGGTCTTGTTGAGAGGTTACACTCTACACTCAAGATGATGCTACGGGCATTTGGAGACCAGTTTAAGAGGGAGTAGGACAAATATTTGCTCCCTCTGTTATTTGTTTACAGAGAGGTGCCCCAGGAATCCATAGGTTTTTCACCCATTGCATTTTTGTATGGGCATAGGATGAGGGGACCTCTAGATTTGATTCAAGATGAGTGGAAGGGTGAGTGTGAATCCCACAAGGAGTCTGTTGTGGTATATGTCCTAAACCTCAGGACAAGGCTCAGGGAATGCATGGGCTTAGCCCAGGAGAACCTGGCAGAAGTCCAACAGTAGGAAAAGGTCTGGTATGATAGGAATGCTCAAGCCAGAGAGAGTGCTGTAGGGCAGGAGGTAATGGTTCTCATTCCTGTCAGACACAACAAGCTGCAGGCAGTTTGGAAGGGACCCTACAAGGTGGTAAGGAAGGTCCGTGATGTTAACTACATGGTAGAACTGCTAGGCAGGGGCACAAATTGTACCACATTAACATGATGAAACCTTACCATGATAGCGAGGCCCTTATGCTGAGTATTTGCATTGAATGCAAGAGGAGTCTGAGGGGGATCTGGTGACTGATCTCAGTGAGGCTCGGACTGACACCTTAGTGGAAGGGTTAGCAGTGTCCCAGCAGCTGTCCCCTACCCAGGTTTGAGAAAGCTGAGCAGTGTTACAGGAGATTGGGGACATGTTCACTTGGAAGCCAAGGTTCACCAACCTGATGCAGCACCATGTGGATACAGGACCCCAAAGGCCTATTAAGCAGGACCTTTACAGGGTGCCTGAGAGAGTCAGTCTCTGAGGGAGGAGATACAGGAAAGGTTGGAACTAGGGGTAATTCAGAAGTCCAGTAGTCCCTGGGCCTCCACAGTGGTGCTGGTACCAAAGAAGGATGGCAACACCAGGTTCTGTATGGACTACAGAAAATTAAATAGTCACACAGAGCCAGATCCTTACCCCATGCCTAGGAAAGATGACGCCCTAGAGCAGCTGGGTTGGGATAAGTATCTTACCACTGTTGCTCTTGCCAAGGCTTACTGGCAGGTGCCCGTGACTCTCAGTGCTAGAGAGAGGTCAGCCTTTGTGACTCCTTTTAGCTTGTACAAGTTCACAAAAATACCCTTTGGAATGAAAAATGCCCCAGCGACTTTCCAGAGGCTGATAGATTGTATCCTAGCAGGAAATTTTGCCCTTGCTTACCAAGATGATATTGCTATCTACAATCATTCCTGGCAAGAGACCTTCAGCATGTCAGGGAGGTGCTGCACAGGGTTGACCACTAAGCCCATCAAATGTCAGGTGGGTATGGCAGAGGTCTCTTACCTGGGGCATAGAGTGGGGAGTGATAATATCAGGCCAGAACCTGACAAAGTAGAAACCATTCAGGCATGGCCTTCCCCTGTTACCAAAAAGCAAGTGAGGGCATTCTTAAAGACAGCAGGTACTACAGAAAGTTCATCCTCAGCTATAATACCATAGTTGCTCCCCTTACAGAGCTGATAAGGGAAAATAGGCCAGGTAAGGTAGTGCTGACCACATCATGTGTGCAGGCATTCCAGAAGCTTAAAGGAGCTTTGGGAGTATCTCCTGTGTTAGCCAGTTCAGATTACAGCAAATAATTTGTTGTGCAGGTGGATGCTTCAAACCATGGGATGGAGGCTGTAGTTAGCCAGGTTTCCTCAGAGGGAGAAGAGCACCCAGTGGTATATCTCAGTCATAGGCTCCAACCCAGGGAGGAATGCTATGCAGCTGTAGAAAAGGAATGCGTAGCCATAGTGTGGGCACTGTATAAACTTCAGCCTTATCCGTATTGAAGGGAATTCACTGTAGTTACAGACCACAGTTCCTTAACATGGCTATATCAGGCAGCCAGCAAAATGCCAAGTTACTATGGTGGAGCCTTGGGTTGCAAGCATATGATATGACAGTGCAGCACCACAGTGGGGTTAGCAGTGTCAACGCAGATGGGCTTTCAAGGCAGTGAATGGGGTAAGGTATTCCCAGAAAGACTCCACCCTCTCAAGCAATGTTTCTCAAGGGTCACTTGAAAAACTAGCTTGAGTTTTCGGGGGGGGGGGTTGTGACACTGTCAGCCCAGCTATCTGGAATTTTGCAAATAATCATACGTCATTTGTGAATATTAATATGATTCATATACTTGTCTTACAAATGTAAGAGAACTACATGTTATTTGTATATTAAACTACTGTTACAGAAGTGTGTGTTGAACAGGGTTTTTACAGTACTGAGCTTCAAGAATGTAACCACAGCATACCCCGCTGGAACATAGAAGATTAACTTACAAAACTTCAATAAAATAAGTTAAAATTAAGTGCTTTATGATGTGGTATAAAAGTTGGTTTCAATGCAGCAAAAAGACAGGATGTCTAGAGCTAGAAGTTTTTTTCTATTGTCCTGGAGAGAAGTAATTACTAGGTTTAAAATGTAAAACTGTTTAATTGTTTTACTACTTCCAGTTCTGATCAAACATCTGAGTGATATGTGTTTTTAACACAGAGATGTTAGTTTCTGTTAGCCTGGGAACTGAAGGAAGGTGACAAAGAGTGATGTCATCTAGGCTGACCTAGCAGTAATATCTAATATTGATTTAAGAACTCTCTCAGAGAAAGACTGTGCATTTTGTATTTTGTCTTTGACCTGGAAACATCCATCATCAGAACTTCTGCCTGCGTGTTTCTCTGTAAGTAAATTATTTAGGGCAAAGTATCTCTTTTAGATAAATGATAGGAATATAGTAAAGATTATTTTAGATGTTTTCTTTATTTATTTGAGACTGTCCTGCAATGTTGTTTTAAAATATTTCCTGTGATTCTGTACTCTGAAATACATTTGTTTTCTGAGTATTGTCTTTTTATTTTATTTATTATTATTAAATATATGTAAACCAATCTTTGTGGCTGATATTTGTGAGACATATTTAAGCTCTTAGCATACTTGCATATGTGTTTGGTGACACTGTACATGCCACTCCTAAAGAGACTTGCTCTTGATCACACTTACCATTTGGATAATAGTAATATTACACAGTAGGATTGATCAACCTTTGGGAAGGGCCTTAAAGTAGCTGATAAGGGGTTTTGGTGGCAGTGATAACTACATTATGGTCTGGGCAGAAGGGGGCATAGCTAGTAACCCTGTACCAGCCTTTCCCATGTGTGTGTGTTTGTGTTGAATATAAATCAAATCTCAGTGTGTGTGTGTGTGTGTGTGTGTGTGTGTCAGCTACTTGGGCAGGGACATGGACCACTGGTTGGACAGAGAGAGTGTTGGGAGGACTTGGCTTGGAACCTTGGCAAAGGACTCAACTCTACAGCTGTGCCAGTGGGGAGTCTTATTGGGATCTGTAGAAAGAATGAGAAACCAGCCCCAGACTGACTGTGATCTCTGTGTGCTCTTAAGGGAAATTGTACTTTGCTGTGTGTGTACTTGTCATCCTCCCATTGTGTACACCCCTCGCTGTTGCCAGTGGTGAGGATTGAAGCTCCTTGATTACTGTGCCAGTGCAGGGATGTCACAGAAGTATTTAGGAGTGTGGATTAAAAATGATTCCAGTGTGGCAGCTAAGGATATCTGGAAAGCAACTAAAAAGATAATATAAAAACTTAGAAATTGGAAGCTCTGTTATATGGATATGGATAGTGAGATACAAGCAGTTAAATGTTTTAGTCCCTTTGGTCTTATACATAGGTCAGGCATATTTTTATCAGCCAGAGGAGAAGTTGTGGAAAGCAATTATAAAGAGCTGAAGGATTTTATCTGGGAGGGGAAGACGGTAAGAGTCAGGTGGGATGAGCTAATTTATCCGATAGAACAAGGTAGATTGAGATTACCCAATGTGAAGAGGTTTTTCAGAGCTACAAAGGTAAAGCTCCTATACATAACACAAGCAGAAACCTATAATTTGAAATGGAAAGGGATGATGATGAAATAGGGAGGAAGCTCAAGAAACAAGGAGAGTCTGGGATTTTTGATGCTGACCTTTAAGGAGAATAACACTAATCATGCAGAATATTATATTCATATAGTATCAGAAAGTATTTTAAGAACTAAGCCAACACGGGAATGGAGAAAGAAGATTCTGCCAATAAGGATGACTGCAATTAGGGATACAGACAATAGACAAGAGGGGACTGGAATTTATTGTAGAAAACTGGCAAAGGATCCAAGGTATTTGGAGCAAATAACTAGACAGGAAATGGTAATAGAATGGGATGATGCCAAGAATTTATTTGACCACACTTTAGAGATTGCCTTTCTTATTAAGGATTGATAGCAGAGTATAGACAAAGAGAAAGACATGGGGGGTCCTAAATGAAAGACCAGCACTGGTAGATTTTTTAGTAGAATCTAGAACAGAAGCTGCCATTAAAAAAGGAACAATTAGTAGACCATATCAAATATTCCATGGTAACTATAGAAATCAATCAGAGGAGGTTAGAAAGGATTGGAAAGAGATTGGATAAGGAATTCACAAAGAAACAATGGGAGGGATATATGTTTGTCTCACAAACATTCAACACAGTCTAGAAGATTTAGAATCTTTGCTTGGAAATGTTTACATAGGTATTTTTATGCCCCAAGTATAATCCAAAGAATTTTTCCTCCGGTAGACAGCAAATGTTGGAGGTGTGATGGGGAAGAAAGAGGTAACTGGGAACATAGTTTCTGGAAGTGTCATTTATTTATTTGACATTTGTTAACTGGGTTAGTCTGACTGGGCAATAGAGCCCTTTTTCAGCAGAGGCCCGAGGAGAAAAGCTCCACAGATAAACAAATACAAAAACAAAACATCATACAATATTGACATACAAGTGTACATACACAGGAGAAACAGAATGCAATTTATAATCTCCCAGGCCCATGCTTACACTTATCAAGGGTATCAGAACTTGTTAGAGATTTGGGATGCATGGCTAGGCTTAAAAAGGCCCTTGTGGTCATTAGCCTAGTAACCACCTATGAACTTGTAAATGAACATGTTAGAATACAAGGGTAATATTGAGGGTTTAAACAGCCATGGTACATATTAAGTATATAAAATATAATATAAAAAGTTAGAGTATATCCAACAATTGCCATCACAGAGAAATTCAAGGTTGGTAGAATATCATAAAGACCTTAAATGAGTAGTTGTGGTAAAGTGTGAGAGCTGGAAGGGGAAGAGGAAAGCAGAGGGAGTAGTTTAGGTGGGAGTGGGACATGGCCAGGCCCAGGAATTAGTAAATAGGTTCTTCAGAAGTCTTTTGAAGTTAAGAAAGTTGCCATTTGTTCTTAGAGAAAGGGGAAGTTTGTTCCAGGCATTGGCGATGGAGTGGCTGCATAAAAGTTTGCCAATATTTTTATTGGGTTTGTAGATGTCTCAGAGGTTTAGGTCTGTGCTGCATAGGTTATGCTTTGGAGAGTAGGGAGTGAAGAGGTCCATGAAGGCAGGACAGCAGGAGGATTGATTTAAGATAGTGTATATGAGGTGGAGTTGAGGAAGAAGGAGTGGCCATTGTTGGTTTTTTAAAGCTATGCAATGGTGAGAGTGATAAGGAAAGTTGGCAGCGAATCTGGCTATTTTGTTGTAGGTGGTTTCAAGTTTAGCAAATAGAGTGGATTGAATATTGGTGAGAATAGGGGCTGCATAAAGTAAGGTTGGGAAAAGGAAAGTCTGTGTTTGAGAATGTTTGGCCATAATAGTGAGGTATTTTTTATGTCTGAATAAGAGACCAAGTTTTTGGTGGGTAAGATGAGAAAAACAGGATTGACAGGGCTAGGAAACGTACAATAGGATTATGTTCGGAGAACAAGAGAAGGGGGGGGGGCTATGAACCAAGACTTGGGGAAAGCTGTGAGATGAACAATCAAGCAACTAGCCCAGGTTAGTACATTAAGGTATTTTTTTATCTATGTGAACCCAAAAGCAGATTTAGAGGAGCATCAGGGAGGCAGAATATAAAATAAATGTAAAGCTTTGGAAAACTGTATATTTTATTACAATAAATGGGAGGAAAAGGGGGGAAAGGGTCCAGTAGTGTACACAGCAGAAAAACCAATGGGAGTATCACAGAGAGAAGATTATATTAGACCTACACTGCTCACAGTCTGTTGATAAAAGCAGGATTGCAGTAGCTTTCTACTAGTTTGTACAGGGTTCCATTATCCGCGTTCTTGTATGCAGGCAGTTGCTTCAGGGTTTTTTTTTTTTGGACTTTTGAATGAGATTCAGGGAACTGCTCACAGTCTGTTTATAAAAGTAGTACTTGCAGTAGCTTTTTACTCGTTTGTACAGAGTTCTTGTGTCCGTGTTCTTGTATGTAGGCAGTTGCTTCAGGTTTTTGAATGGGGTTAAGGGAAGTTGTGCACACTACTGAGGGATGCCCATGGGACAGAGATAGAGTGCAGTCAGGCAGATGTTTTTAGTATCTAAAAAAATTAGTTGGCAGGCTTTAAAGATTCCCAGCAGACTGCTATGTCAGAGATACTGGGAGAGCAAATTGGTGTAACTAAGGACATTTTTTTGAGCCATGATGCCGTATTAGAATTGCCTAGATATAGTAAGGCCTTGCTGAGTCTAACTACGATATCTGCCAAAAAAGCAATTGCTAGAAAATGGAAATCAAAGTCCAAACCAGCAGTACTAGAAGTGAATATAGTAACAGAGATAAGACAACTGGAACTGGGATCTTTAGAAAAGGGTAGGAGCAAATTACATAGGAAAAATGGGAATTATGTGAACAATAGATGCAGAGGAGGAATGATGTTTAAAACAAGGCAGGATTTGAATGGGGGTATTTAATGTCTGACTGATAATGATCGGTTAGATTATAAGTGTTTTATAATATTTGCAACTACAATTATGTCAATGTGGTTTGTAACATATAATGTTTGCAAGTAAAATTGTGTCAGTATGGTTTTTCATTTATATAAATGTAACATTGCCTACATCATACTTCATAATTTAATAAAGATGTAGGGGGAAGGTCAGAAGTGCTTCATCACATCTCACCACCACAACCAGCCCTCCAAAGCTTGGGCTGCTAGTGGAACCCAGATTTTCAGTGGTGCAGGCTGTTATTTTAGCATGGTTGTTGATTTAGGTTTGCATTTTGCTTGGAAGGGCAAATGTATAATTTATCAGAGTTGCATAAACTGAGTTTGTTAAAAGGAAGTATAAGATTTAACTTGAGATAATTAGATCCAGCATCATAAACCAGTAGGTCCAAGGCTTACTAGACTTAAGTAGCTGGGATCCAGGAAAACACATACCCATGCTACTGGCCCCTCCACTTTTAGCAATAATGCAGTGCTAATTCAATTCCTTCCTATATTTATTTTAGTATAGCTAGTGCTTACATCAGAGAAACAGCCTAGGACTAGTTCAGTGTTCCATTTTTTCCTTGGAACAAAAACCTTATCCACTTTTGGTCTTGAGTACAAAGCTTCCATTGTAGCTCAATTCAGATTTCTCCATTCCTGTTTTTTGTACTTTCTTTGAACAGTTGTTCTTCCCTCCCCATTTTACCAATGTGTGGATGCAATTGCACAATGAACACGTTAGTTAATTTGGTGTGTCTGGTATCTCTGAATCCCTTTTAGGATCTCATGCTTTTTGACTTAGTTCTTGGCATATATAACAGTTACTGGCCTTTTTGTTTGGTATGCTGGACATGGATTTACTGGATAATTCTGTTCAAAGCTTGATTTCCTTGGGCCTGACCCTGTGGTGTATAGGGATAAGGTTGTGACTACAATCCAAATGACCATTCAGTTAGTTGCACAGGTGATGGAGGAGGGGATGGGATTGAGCAACCAGTGTCAGTACACATACCCCAGTGAGATAAAGGTGGTTTAGCTCACCATGTCAAATACATCTACAGGACTGTTGGTATACCACCTACATGAACAAAGCTAGTGAGCTCATGATGCAAAGCAATGCATCAGACAGGTGGCTTGTGTGGCAGGACCCATGCAGCTTAATTTGAGCAGTAGTTGTGGAGCTTGCAATCTACTGCTAGAAGAGACATGATTTGGGGGTAATTTACAGGGTTAGCAGGCTAATCTGTTCCCTAACACCAAACTCTTGATTCTGAGGATAGTAGATGGGATGATTAGGGTTTCCAGTCAGGGAATGAATGGGTTTTAGAGCTGTGCTCCTGTTTGGTGAGCCTGGTTATCACCCAAAGGAGGAATGAATGAGACAGTTGGCTGCAGGAAGGGAGAGTCATTGGGCAAATCATTGGGAAAATCCTGTAAAAAAAAAATATATATGCCCCATGCATAGATAATTTTCCACCTTTGTCTTGCTTGGTTTCCTGATAGCAGTTCCATTATATTTTTCAACACTACTGTTTTTCGGCATGTCTTGACAACATTGTTTGTTTAGGGGAAGAAAACTTTAATGCACACTGTGAGATCTGTGAGTTGTTCACCACTAGTACCATTAGGGACAGTGGAACTAAGATGTTCCTAGCCAAACGTATGGAAGCTGTTCCATCCATTCCAGATTGGGCTTGGCCTTGACTGCCTCCTCAAGGTTGACACTCTTTGAACAAACATGAGCCCACCACCATTGATGGGGGGTCAAGACTCAAGGACAGCATCTTTAATGATGAGGTCTCCTTATAGTTCAGAGAAGCAGAAAGATAAGCATAGTAAAAAGGAGTAGAAAAGGAGGCATAGAATGTAAAGGGTGGAGCAAATGCCCAGTTGCTCACCTTCCCACATATGGTTGTTATCTAGAGAATTATGAGTCTTCAAGCAGCCCAGCTAACCAGATATTACAGTCTATTTAATGGTTGCATGATTAGCAGTAATAGTTCTTTCGCAGCCTTCCTCAGATAAACAGAATAGAACAGAAAGCATTTCTTCCTTTTGGAATGTGGAGTTCTATAACATTCTTGTTTCCTCAAGATCATCCCCCATTTAAATTGCATCAAGCTGTCTCAGTGAAGCTGGACTAATGGAAAATTGTGAAAACTGTTATGCAGGTCATTCTTGTGGTAACTCAGAGGATAATGTCTCAATGTTTCCTTGCCATTAGCATAGGGGTGCACAGAATCCTTTCAATATTACCAACTTCTGCAGACCAGTACTTCTTTCCAGCTGATACCAATGAAGGTAGAGGTCATTCAAAACCAACATCTTTTGCAGCCTCCCTTCCTTGGTTCTTCTCATTGGCTGTATGGAGATAATGGTCCCTGTGAGGCCAGGTCTTCTAGTGCAAGTTCCAGCATCACTGATGGAAGCATTTATATAAATGGCAATCTCTGTCCTGAGACTGCAGTCTTCAGCTGGCAATTTTGGCATTAATTCAGCCATCTGCATCAGTGAGTGTGGTGTTAGTGCCTTTGACGTCAACAGACATTTCAAATTCTTGACTGGCCGTGAACATCACTCAGACCCAGTGAGTTTAGGCCTGGTACTGGGGTCTTCAAGATCAGCCTTCCAGGCTTTTGGTTCAGTTCACATGGTGTCAATCTTGGAGTTGAATGGGGCATTATCCCCTGAGGTTAGGGTTGGGTCATCAGGGCCAGGATTTGGGTCTGTGTTGTTAACCTTGGTGCCATTCTTTTTTAGACATTGTCCATGATGGTCCAACCTCAGATCCAGCGATGATCACATCAATGCATTTGTTGCCCTTGACTCATGTACTGCCTACGGCCTCCATTACTGAGTCATTTATTTAACTGTATACATGTCTTACCAGTCAATACATAATGACCAGTGGGACTTGGCATAAGGCTTCTTGTGGGTCTGGACACTCTTCCTCCTCAGACCAGTCATGATTTAGATCAGAAAAGGGAAGAATTCTAGTTTAGAAGACTGTTAGACTTCCCTCAGGAGTACCCTGCTCCAGATATCAACAAGGATGATTGACGGCACTATCTCCCCACTATCCTGTCAGATTATCTAATTTGGGAAGAGCCTAGGAATGATGAGGCAGAAGAGGGGGCCTAAGGAGCCCATTTACTCTCCTCAGTGTATTCTACAGGATCCCTACTGGTCTCCTCAGGTTTCCCCCTAGTTGGTCCTCCCAGTTGACAAGGTGATATAGCTGTTGGTAACAGCAGCATGGTGAAACCCTGCTGTTGTGGTTCTTGTCCTGAGGAGACCAGACCAAATATTCTGGTTTCCCAAAGGCTTGACCTGCTTGTAGCAGCCCTTAAAAAAACTCCTACACCACAGAGCCTTATAGTCCATCCCCTAGAAAAAAGACTCTAAAATGATGAATAGGTTAAGGAACAGCATTTTTTTATCCTCATCTTTCTTTCTGAGGGACATAAACTACATAGTGTACATGCTGTGATTCTGACTGATTAGATGAGAAAGTCATTAGAAATTCTGCCAGATGGAGGTCTGAAATAAAGATTGCAGTCTCAACTGGTGACAATATCATCCATAATGAGTCTCACCACACAGTTTGGTCACAGTACAGCAGATGGTGCAGCAAAAGTAGTAGTCACCATCATAACACTTTACTGCCACACTTGGCTGTGGCTCACAAGTTTTCTAAGGCTACTGAGATGGCCTTTCTTTTTTTCACTGCTAAACCAAGCTCGTCCTGACAGCATCACAGTGTTTTGTCCATCAGTTAGGATTCACTTGGGAACATGAAGAAAGAGGGCAGAGCTCTTTCAGCTGCTATTGTCAAGTAACAGACTCCCCAACATCTGGTTTCAAGAATGCATGGGAGCCTGAGACAACTTTGAGTTAGATGTGTCCAAGAGAAAAAAGAAATCAAAGACAATTTGGAATGGATCACAAATGCAGTGGCAACTTCCAGAATAGTCACCAGCTCAGAGACTAATCTACACTAGCAGGGATACTGTAGCCTACCAGCTGGTGGGCAGCATTTCATTCCCTGAGGTCTTATCCAGCTGTCTTACTCTAGATGCAGTTAGGAATAATTTTTCCCTCCAGCTATATGATTGGCCATCACCCAAGGCAGATGGATAAAAAGAGTAATATCCTGAGGTTGAACTAAAAGCTTTCTCATTCCACCCAAGCCCACTCTTCCCTCCTTGACAGACATCTCACTCTTCACAAAAACATAAAAAATGGCAAAACTTCAAACCACATAAAAAAAATGATAAGGAAATCCACTGGCAGGACATGCAGTTCTTTTATTACATCCGTTCTGGTACCTCGGCTTTTCGCCTTCTGTTGGAACACTTTTAAACTCCAAATGTGTCCCTTATATACCAATCCTTACCAAAAATAATTCAATTAAAATTTCCCAATCAAATAATTACTACATTAATTATATCAGTAATTAGATACCTTACTACAAAGCCAGTTTTTAAAGTGCAAACAGACTGAAAAACGTGTTTTTTGAACTCACAAATATTGCCCCTGTGAAATGCAGTTTCATTCATTGAAAGCTAACAATTAATATGCATAGAACTGTAATACTATAATTTTACAAATATTTTTTTCCCTATAAATATATTAAATACACCCGACATTAAATGCATCCAGTACATCAAATATTAAATGCCTACACAATATAAAATTGATAGTTAACCTTATAAATAACACAAGTCTATTTTTATTCCTTCCTCTAGCTATAAGATTTTAACATATAATAAAATGTAGTAAAATATAGACCAAAATTTTATGAAATTTTATGAATTCTTTTGAGTTTGATTTTCTAACTTTTGTGAATATTCATATGTACTACTAAGTTATATTAAATATTAAAATTATTTTCCAAATTCATTCCCTGGGGATATAAAGTGTGAAAATTAATAATCATACAACTCTTCAGTCTGTTTAACTGCTGTTTGAAATTACTACCTATGGATGTCGGATGTGCCAAAATGCTGAAAAATAAATTCTTATCCAACCCTTGATGTTTTGACAAGAAATGCATGGCAACTGGACTTTCAGGTTTTTGCCTTCTCACATCCCCCAAATGCTCCATGATGCGCACTTTAGCCTTCCTGGTAGTTTGGCCAATGTACCAGGAAGTGGGGTCACAGTCACATCCTATGATGTAAAGCACTCCACAGCTGTCACAGTTATAATACTCGGCCTTATATAATCTGTCATTAATCTTTGTACCATCTAAAAGTTTAACCTTGTGACATACTGAACATCTTCCACAGCAGTAAGTTCCCACTATTTTACCTATGGTATCAGAATGTCTTGATTTTAAACCTCTCCTATTCAGCAAGTCTTTTACATTATAATACCTGCCATAGGAAAAAGTTATATGCTTTGGAAATAAACATCCAATAGAAACATCCTCACTCACTATTTCCCAGGCTTGCCTGACAATTTTCTCCAAAGTAGAAGAAAATCAGAGTATCTAGTAACAAAAAATAAACTTTCTTCCATCCCTCCATCTTTTTTTAACATTTCGGGTTGTTCTACCATATTGATTAAAGTCATTCCTACCTCTCATTTCTCCAGTATTTGTAACTTTATTTTTAGCCTTTTGTAGTATGTGATCATTATACCCTCTACTCTGTAATCTGGTGTATGTCTCATCCAGATTAATTTCTTTTAAATCTACTTCAGAAGTATTGGTAAAAATTATTTTAAATCCACCGTATGGTAATGAACTAATCAGATGAGGGGGATGCATGCTAGTTGCATGTAAAAAAATTTTGACTGCTGTGGGCTTCCTATAAGGTTTGTGCTGTACCCTTCTGGCAGCATCAACATAAAAAGTGACATCCAAAAAAGAAATACTTTCCATACCAATTTCCCAAGTAAAGTTCAACCCATGTGAATTATTATGTACAATTTCCATAAATTTTACAAATTCTGCCAGTTCACCTTTACATATAAATAATAATCGATGTATCTTTTGTAGTTCACTACATTTCTCACAAAATATTCCTGTAGTGTCATAAACTGATTTTCAAATACTCCCATTTGATCTGTGGCATACGATGGGGCAAAAGCTGCCTCCATCACAGTTCCCCTAGTTTGCAAAAATAATTCCTTCTTCCATGTAAAGTAATTATGTATAAGACAAAATTCAAGCAAGGTCAGCAAAAATGTAGAACGTGGCCCTTCTCCCAATTTTTTAGCCATTGCTTCCATACCCCATTTTATGTTGATGTTAGAATATAAAGCGATAACATCCACTGTTACCCAAAAGTAACAATCTTTCCATTCCAAACTTAACAGTTCCTGACAAACTTGTTGAGCATTCTTAACATGTGAGGGGATGGTGGCCAACTGTTTTTTAAAATGCAAATTCAAAAAAATTTTAACATTTTCAAGGAAAGACTCAATCCCAGAAATAATGCGTCTTCCATGTGGTTTAAACATACTCTTGTGAATCTTAGGGATGGCATACATAAACGGATGCCTGGGTGTCTTGACTATCAATTTTTGGACATCTTTATGTTTCAAGAAACCAAGCCTTTCTCCATGTTCCAATAAATCTTCCAACTCTGTTACAAATCTATGTAACAGATTGTATTTAATTTAACGTAGTATCCCTCCTGAGATAATATATTTGAAACCATTTCATCATATTGCAAAATACCCATGACCACCCAGTTACCTCCTTTGTCAGCAGTTTTGTATACTACCCCATTCAAATTGGATCTAAGTTCTTGTAGGGCCAACCATTCTTCCTTCTTTAAATTTTATGATTCAAAATTCTTAACAAACTGACCATAAACATTTTCCACTTTTTTACACACTAAATTTTCAAAGATGTTTATAGCTGGACTACTTTTTGAGGACATAACATTACTTTCTGAATTAAATCTGGGAATGTCCAAACAACCATTTAATATTCAGTGTATTTAATATATTTATAGGGAAAAAATATTTGTAAAATTATAGTATTACAGTTGTATGTATATTAATTGTTAGCTTTCAATGAATGAAATTGTATTTCACAGGGGCAATATTTGTGAGTTCAAAAAGCACTTTTTCAGTCTGCACTTTAAAAACTGTCTTTGTAGTAAGGTATCTAATTAATAATGTAATTAATATAGTAATTATTTGATTGGGAAATTTTAATTGAATTATTGTTGGTAAGGATTGGTATATAAGAGACACATATGGAGTTTAAATATGTTCCAACAGAAGGCGTGAAGCTGAGGTACCAGAACGGATGTAATAAAAGAACTGCATGTCCTGCCAGTGGATTTCCTTGTTGTTTTTTTGATCAGACATCTCACTCTGTCAGAAGAGTTTGTCAAAGAAAGAGCTTTTGTCCCTGTTATGAAACTGAGCCATCCAAGGGGTCTCACCAGGCTAGAAAGGAAATAAGTTTTACACTAGGTTCTTTCTAGTTATGAAAAAGACAGTGGACCTCAAGCCCACACTCAACCTTATCAGCATAAATCATCTCATTCTAAAAGAGTACATTCATGTGAAGACAATGCAGTCAGTTCTTTCACAGGTTTCAGATGGGGAGTGGATGTTCTGTTTGAACCTCCAAGTTGCTTACCCTCTCATAAAAAGTTTAAAGGAATACAGGAGTTTTCTCCACTTCTGGGTGGAAGTCAGTCATTTCCAGTACTGGAAGCTTCCATTTGCTCTCATTTCAGCCTACTTATCAGTTCTTTCCAAATGCATTTTCTGTAGCTTAGCTATTTGCACTCTGCATTTTCAGTATAGTTCTTTACTCTTTCTTTTTTGTATATACCTGTGTTACAGTTCACATTCAAAGATAATATGGAAAGTGTTGCCATTGTAATAAGTTTATTCCCACATGTTATGTATAACAACTTTTATAAATGTCGAGTTTCAGCTTTTACGTTACATGCATACACTAATATTTGTCAGGTTGATCTTTTATACAGGTGCTTCTTGCCATATCCATTTGAACCTATGTCATACCTTTAATGAAAATCCACAAACACAGACCACAGAACATCACCATAACCTATTAACTTAATACAAACACGCAAAACTATCCACATACTCAAATAATAAAGTTTAACCCTCCTACTAGGGAGAGTTGTACCAGATTGACAGCTAAACTTACCAGCTTGAATTGACCTATAATGAAGGTTATCCATGCTAAGATGTGTGGTACAGCCTGTGTTTCTACTTACACTAAGTGCTGTCTGTTTTTTTTTTCTTATCTTTACTCCTCCCCCAGATGTAGAAAACAACTTGAATGCTTTCAGAAAACATTATTGTGTAGCCATTAGAAAACAAAAAACATTCTGTTTTTATTGTCCTTATCTGCTGGTTTCCATAGAAACATGAGAACCAAAATAAACAGTTGCCTTCAGTTACAAGCTTTTCATGTTATACTGTGAACACTCATTTGCTAAAGGAAAACTTTTCATTACATTCAGTATTTTTTATTTATTTGCTTCCACCTAAAATCTGTTAGATCAAGCCAAGGGCCTTAATCCAGTCATTCCCCTGTGCAAAAGTAAGAAACACGTATAAATTTTACTTACATAATGCTCTTTTGTACAGGCTTTCTTCTCTTTTTACATTGCAGTGCCTGCATTTCTTAAAACTGAACAAGAAGAAAGAAAGCAAAAGGAAACTTGCACCTGTTTATTTTAGTATCCATGTTATGCACAAAAACAACTGAAAAGGTTTGGTAAATAACATGCAGTATATGTCATTTTTATAAAAGTACTATTAAGAACAAAATAGTTTTGCTTACAGTTACTTCTTTCCTTCCTCATCCCCTCTTCTTAATGTTCTTCCAAACATTAATGACATGAAGTAGAGCATATGTTTTGGAGTCCCTACCGAGTTTAACAAAGTCAAAAATTCCAATATTTCCAGGTTTTCTTGTTCTGCCATATTTTACAAATGTGACTTGCTTTGTAATCTTACATTTATTCATCAATTTTTGAGTTGCTGGCTTTATTCCTGTTGATTTCCGTCTCCCAGCTCCAGTCTTTGGTTAATTTCCAACATACTTCTGGTTCTTCTAGTCAACACCTGTGCTTTTTACTTTCTCTCAAGCATTTTCCTTTGGAACATTGGAAAAGGTTTCACTGGCATAGTCTCTGTATGAGCTTTATTATCAGAAGAATAAGAAGCATAATCCACACCTGTTTTGATACAAATGTTTGTCCAACAAAAAGTGTGCTATTTCCTTCTTAGAAGGTTCTGCATCAAAAAATGATTTTGACCCTCCACGAAAAAAATTTGTAGAAAGATACGTGAATCTCACAACTGCTTCTTGACATTCCCCAATTGCTGGAATAAATGTGTTCCTCTACTGCCTGGTGTACAGTGAGTAATCATTTCCCACAAACACACTAATGTCTCCAACTTTTAGTACTTTGTTCTTCTGCCACAGTTTTGTCAGAATCAACTCTTTTTACTGGTAGGGTTGCACCTTTACTTAGAGGTCTTGGCTGTTTTCTCATGGCCTGATATATAACATACACACAATGTGTCATTTCAATTAACAGCTCCTGCTGTGGAATACTAGTCTGGTTTCTTATTAGTGCTTTCATAAAATTAATACAGTCTGATCCTTCCAGTTTCTCTACTACAGCAGAAAATCTAAAGTTTTCCCTATGTGGTCTGTTCTCTAATTCTACAGTTTTTTGAAACATCTCTTCTTGAGCAGACTCATACTTGGCAAGCTTTTTCTTCATTTCGACCTCTGATCTGATTGTCTGTTTACAGCTTCTTTCATTTTTCCAGGCTTTTTTATTTGAGTTGATATACTCCTTCAATGTTTCATTTATTTTAATTGGCACTGAGCACATTTGACTTATTTTTTCATCTATATTACTGTAAGTCACTTCTTGCACCAAAGCTGGAGCTTGAACTGCTTTTTGTTGTGCAGTTACAGGATGCTTCCCAGCCAGTGTTTTCTCATCTTTTATAATTGATTTTCTTTCAGGTTCTCTAAATGTCTTCTTTGCTGCCATCCAGGCAGTGCTGTTTCTAGTCCATAACTGAAATTTATCCAAAAAGACAAATCTCGCTTTTCTAAGTTTCTGTTTTCATACTGGGAAAGCTAAAATTAAGCTATTACTCAATGTGCAGCCATACTGAAAGCCTTGGCATGGATACTTTCTTGGTAAGAGTGATATTAGCATGGTTCATTATCATAAACTGAATAAAGAACAATTTTTCATGGGTATATCATTTAAACTAATGGCAGTTATTGTTTACAGATGTTCAGCTAATTGAAATTGCCCACATATGAGGGTGAAAATGCAGAAGAGATATAACTTTTATTGAATCTGATATTTAAGGCCATTTTATATGCTATAGATAAAGCTTTATTTTGCATGAAAGTTTCTAGTAATAGTTGTAAAGTATGAAGTTTTTCTAATACTGGATTATTGTATATGAATTTAAAATTAATCAAACAGGTAATTTGATTCAAAATTCAAAAGTGGTAGGTAACCTATTGGGAGACAATTTTCTCACTAGCAGATTCAGCAGTAAGGGGGGGGGTCTTGAATAAATTCATATACATTTTCTCATTCAGCAGTGAGAATTGATTTATTATTAAAGAGAAGGTTTTGGGATTAAATTAATACACTGAAGTAGTTCAAAGCAATCACAGAAGGTAATCCATCCCATTAAATATTTGAAAGACTGAATATATTTAGGAAAAAATTATGTATTTTCATGGTTTTAATTTCTGTGATATTGAGAAAAGGAATAGCCTGAATATTATAGGTCAAAGAAAATAAGTATTTATGCCATATGATAGTCCATTTTGAAATCCATTTAGGTTCTTTGGAGTCCAAACTGATTATTAAGCAGATAATATAAACATAAATTTAGGAATCCTAAACCTCCTAACTGTTTAGGAGCCATTAATTTAATGTATTTAATTCTAACAGAGTTTGGCCTCCATAAAAATTCTGAAAGTGAAGATTGCATTTTATTTATGCAACTAATATTGGCTTGGGAAGGGGTCTAAAGTAAAATAGTAACTTAGGGGAAATATTCATTCGGATAATGGCCACTTTAGAAAGGAACAGACACTTCACATCAGTCCATCTAGCTATATTGGATTGAAGATATGACCAACACCTAAATATATTGTTTGAGCTATTCCTCATATCTTTACTAAAAAAGTTGATCCCTAAGTACCCAAGACAGTATTTGATTTGAATGTTGCTCATAACATTGAGGCTAATGGGGCTATGATCCTGATTTAACAGGTATAAAATAGATGTATCAAGATTCATTTTGTAATTTGATACCTTTAAGTATAATTTAATAGCCAATAGTATTTTTGAAGATATGTATATATTAATGTCATCTGTGTAAGCAGTAAAGGGTATTATGTTGTTCAAGCATTTGGGTATAGTATGGTTGGTTTTTTTAATAAAAATCAAATAAATAAGGGGAAACAGGACACCCTTGTCTCACTCCAAGTTTAGAGGGCTAGGTTTAGAAATAAACTTGTTAATTTGTAGTTGAGCGTATACAGTATTACACATGTTTTTTTAATAGTATAGTAAGCAGATATTTTGACTTTATCAAGCACAACAAAAAGAACTTGAATATTTACTCTATCAAATGCTTTGGCTGCATCTATTGAGGAAGCAAATCTAATTGAATTGTTTGGTATATTCAAATGTTAGAGACAGTATAATGTTAGGTTTTGATCACTGGTTTGTCTTGCGATTAATAAATTCAGTCTGAAAAGGGGTTACAATATCATGTATAATATTTTATTCTATTAGCTAATATGGAACTTAGAATTTTGATATCTACATTCAAAAGTGTGATTGATCTATAATTAGAAATATCTGTTAAATTCTTATTTGGTTTTGATATCAGAATTGGTTTGAATAGATTAAGATAAGGATCAGATATGCCATTGCTTTGGATGTTTTCAAAAAGGTAATAAAGGATTTTATTTAAAATTATTTGGAAAAATTTTACAAAATTAAGTGGTAAAACCATCAGGTCTGGGAACCTTATTAGATGTCAATACGAAAATACTATTTTGTACTTTCAAAGTAACAGGAATTGCTAAAAATTTTTGTTAAGCTTTTGTTAAAGTAGAGAAGGATAACTTGTTAAAAATAATTTTCTAAGTCCATAGTGGGTTTTGGATCAAAAATCTTATTATATAAGTGCAACAGCAGGAATGTTGAGTTGATCTCTATGTGAACCCTTCAGTAAATCTGTTACAGGGTCAGCAGTTTACTCCTAGAAGGGCAATAAAACATGTTTTGATAAAACTGTAGTATAAAAAGAGAAAATAAATGCAGGGGAAAATAGTGCTGAAACTAAATATCTATCTTCTCAGCAGCTTCAAATTTAAAATGTACTAAGCATAATGTCATAAAAATATATTTCTTTCATAAGACTAGTTAAAGAATTCTTTCAAAGATATATTTTTTAAACATTTATTAAATTATCACTTAAGACAAAGGAGACAGGCACATATACATTAATAGAAAAGAAAACAAACCATATTAACATTTTTTTCATTTACATATGTTTCTTTCTTTAGAAAAACTCTCATTTAGTCCAATGTTATGTAAACTACAAAAATTCCTGCTTTCCTTAAATCTCACTACTCATCCTGAAAATTATTTTGCATTTATTGTTGCTTAAATTCAGTTTATTCCTATGCAATTTCATCCTTTCCTTGTCTAAAGATCCAATTCATTTGTATTTCTTTTACAATACTTCAAATACAGTTGGTCTAGATTTTGATTTCCATTTTCTAAGTTTTTTGTCAGCCAGTATAATTCAACTTAGTATGTATAGTAAATTCAGATCCTGTCCCAGGTCAAAAATCATTTCCTTACTTACAGCCATCCTGAGTATTCTTTAGGGAATTTTTAAAATCTGCCAGCTTATTAGATGCAGAAAAGAATATGTTTCCAGTTACTTCTTTCTTTCAGTCACACTTCCAACATTTGCCATCTACCTGAGGAAAACATCTTTGGAAGTCTGCCTGGGATATACAAATACCTATGCAGATACTTCCAAGTAAAACATCCTAAACCTTCTGGACTTTGTAGCATATTTGGGAGCCATACACATCTCCCATTGTTCCCTTATAAATTGTTTTTGTAGTCTCTCTTCTCAATTTTTCTAACCTCCTCTTATTGATTCTTGTATTTATCATACAATATTTTATATGTCTAGGTATTCTGTTTTTCACAGCAACTTCAGTTCTACATTCAAGTAAAAACTGTACCAGAGCAGGTCTCTCACTTAGGACTCCCCTTTCCCTTTGTCTGTACTCTGATATCAGTTCCCACTAGGGAATGCAGTCTCTAATCTGCAGTCCAAACTTCTTATTGGCCTCATTGCACTCTTTTACCTTTCAGTCTTTAGTTATTTGCACCCAATACCTTGGATCCTTTGCCAGTTATCTACAGTTATCAGTGAATACTGAAGCAGATAACACCGATGGAACATTATGGTGAGTACATAACTTCTTTTTTAATAGCATAAATCAACAAAGAACCAGATTGTTACAACAAAACAACTTTAAAACATGTATCAGATAGAGTGTCAGCTATAATAACTGTAATTTGACTTGGTCATCTAAAGTGGGGGTATCTGAGAAACAACTTCTGCAGAGGACAGATTTTTATACAATATTTAGTCCTTGCAGCTGTGGTATGTCCATAAATTAGTTAAGACTTTGAAATATATTTCTGAGTACAGATTCTTGCAAAACAGTCTTATCTGGAAGAAATATTATTTCTGCAATCAAAGGTGTAGGGCCTTCAGCTGTTGGTCATTGATCGACTTTGGACAGAGGTCAGATGTATAATCCAGAGGCTAGATGAAGAAACCTTATCTTTAATAGGTAATAAATATACAGTTCTTGTTTATGTCTAAAGTAAAAAAAAGCCTCTGTCTTCTCACAAACAAACTTACCTGCAAGCTGTTTATAACTTTTGAGCTCAGCACACAGCTTAGCATGGATCATTATATTATACAAAACAGGAGTCTGCACAAAACACTATAGAAGTCTTCACAGTATAGAAATTAGGAAAAATCAACTTTAATTTACACAATTCTATCAATTCCTCCAGAAATTCATAATATATTTATGGATTTAGAACTGTATAATATCATCCATTATTATAACATTAACTTGACCAAATAATTGATTCACTAGGAATAACAGAATTTAAGCAACATACAACTACAAATAGATGAAATACTAAGGATTATAAAAAAGACAATTATAGTAAATAATGTTTTTTCACCCAGAAACAAAAGTTGCTTAACCAAGAGTTAGAATAATCTTCACTAGATTTTTAATAACCTGAGCTATAGTCTTAAGATGGCTTTTGATTGTTACACTTTTCTCTGGGATATAGATACAGCATTCACTGCACAGTATTATATATGTCCCACCCTGCACTGCTATCAGGAAATCTAATACAACTCTATTCTGCAATTAATGGCTCATATTAATATAATTTCAACTGTAATATCTTTCAGAGATTCATATGTACCGTTGGCAAAGGACTCAAGGAATTTGAATACTTTTCTAAGATCCCATATAGCTTTATAAGCACGATAAAAGGGAAAATATTAGCCCCTGTTAATACACCATCTTCTAAATCCAACTTACTCAACCCATTGATGTGTATGCCCACATGGATACCAGAGGTATTGACTGCCCCAAAAGGTTTCACAATCTCATATGCATTAATATCTTTTTTGACTCTATGATATCTAATTAAACCTTTGGCCAGGTTAGGCCACTGTCTGATAACTGGTACTACATGTTCTGTGTAACATGATCCTATCCAAAATGTTATTAAATGTTGTTAAGCACCTGTAAGCCTTATTTCCACAAATATATTATAATGAATCATCCACCATGCACAGAACATAGGCAGTGGGTGATGACATGTATGCTTGTATTCTATTCATAAAGATAAATATGTAAGTATTGTTGTAAGTTGGAACATTCATTTGAGTTACAATATTTGAGACAATTATTATATAACTCAAAATAAGTAGTCCTACAAAATAGCGTTCCCAACATAATTAATGTTAGCTGCAACATTATTAAGCATGTACTGAACCATTTTAATATCTGGTTTGAAATACAGATCTTCTATTACAGAATCTCTTAAGACAAATGCTGGAGTGGTTTTATCCCCTACAGGAGGTTGATCCATTTTTTCAAAAGCATCTGCGTGAACACACCAGTCATCATAATATTAAAATGCTTTTAATGATAATAGTTTTGGAATGTGAGATGACCCTTTTCCTGTTAATGGTGTATGTGAATATATCCAACAATTAGTTACATTATATAATTGTAATTTTGTACATTCATTAAATGAAGAATGCCAGTCTTCTCCTGACATTGAAATTATTTTTTGTATAAAATGTTTGTATTTTTCTTTAAAACAGCGCTTACTGTAATACATAAAACTAATAGGCTATTTGCAAGCATAAACACTTGCTATACTAGTGACTGTTCTTTTTTTTGTTGATTTCATGTCCCAGTGCTTTGGTTTTCTTTGATCTTGGTTTCATTGTGTCAGATACCTAAAACAACAGAAAGGTAGTATAATTTTTTGAAGATTAATATCTATTTAATTAGCTTGCATTGATCTAAACGTACTGTATTTGCTTTTGCATCTCTGTGTTGTTTATTGTATCTTTGTACTTGATACACTAAGGGACCCAATTATTTCAAAACATAGAAAGGTCTCTCTCACTTGTTATTCCAAGGTCCTGTTCTAGTGAAGCATTTAATCATTACATTTTGTCTCTTTTTAACTGAACTTGTTTTTCCTCATTTGCTGAAGATTTATACAGTCTACCTGCTGCAAACACGCTAACTTCAGTTAATGAATCTTGTAGCTGTTTTAGCCATGCTTGATGCTGAGCTACTGCATCTTCTGGTCTCCCGGTGTAACTGGCAGGATTAAAAGGAAAATGTAATGGCATGGTTCTTCCTGTCATAAGATCATATGGTGAGATCTCTGTCTTAGCATTTCATTAGTTGTGGCCTTTATGCCCATGAGAATAGCAGGGAGATATGCTACTCAGTTTTGACCTTTTTCTTTGCATGCCTTTCTTAGTCTCTCTTTGATGGTTCAGGATGGTAAGGCACATGAAATCTCTGCTGTATGCCAAGTAAATTGCATATTTCTTTCATCAAGACTAGTGAACTATGGTGCATTATCAGATTCAATTTTTTGAGGTCCTCCCTACTGGGAAAACACACAAGTCCATAATTCTTGCACAGTTGTCTTTGCTGTGCATGTTTTGGTGAGAATTGCTTCTATGCATTTAGTAAAGGTATCTATTACTAGTAAATATTTGTACCCCCTTTTGCAGGTGGTAATGGTCCTGCATAATTAGTTTTAACACTATACCAGGGTCCTTCTGAAACAGGAACTCTACAGAGCTATGGTTTCTTGATAACTTTGTTTATTTGCAAGCATACAATGTATTTTTCATCAGTACATTTGCAGAGATTTAAGATGAGGATTCCAATTCCAAGATTTATGTTTTACTAAAGACCATAGCTTTTTATGTCCTATATGTCCTAACATTTGATGATTAAACTTCAACAACTATTTAGCTACTGCTGTTGGTACATACGGCAATTTTTGTCCATTTTGAGTCATAAATATAACATTTCAATTCCTGAACCTAAAGGATGTAATGTACATTTAGCTAGATCTTCAGCTACTCCTCCTTTTTTTTTTTTTTTTGATTTGCATAAATCTTGAACCTCTCACCTGGTTTACTGTTCAGTTTCTCAGTCACAATATGTGCAACTGTAGGCTCTGTGTAGAGAGAAACTCTTCTTCTGCTTAAATGCTGTGTCTGCAATAGCATTCATATCCTTTAAAGTGTTTATTGTTTCCTACCACCTGATGTGCTTTCACTTTACCTATGCTCCATTTTTCAGGAATGCTGTATCCCATGGAACAGAGCTGCTTTAGTATTTCTGCATGCTGCAAAAGTGGTAACCATTTGGAATGCTGGGACCTGCTAGAGTCACTCCTGAAACACACAGACTGAATGGCTGAAAGAAAGGACTTGCATATACTAAGTCTGAGATGCTATTTCTCAGAATATTCCCTTTTCTCCAAGGTATGCTGATCTTGGAGTTAGTATATATAAGTCTAGGGGTAGAATTGCAGAGGGGCTTGCTCCCCCCTTCAAAAAGAAGTTTTAAGGAGAAGAGGGATTTTCAAGATTTGCTCTTCTCTGGATTTTCAGTCGTTTTCACCACACTGTTGGTACTTGACATTTGAATGCTGACATTTCAATAGGGAGCATGTAAGAGCTTGTTGTTACTATCCACAAATCCCATTCTTTCCCTGACTGAAAGGTGTGTTGTCAGTGCTGTTACCACATAGGAAATGTCACTGATTATGTTAGCTCTTTCTGGTGAATTTTAAAGTGCATACAAAACTGCCTCTAGCTCCACCTTCTGGGTCAAAAAAGATCCTGACAACTTAATCATGTCTACCCTGAGATTGTCTGGACTGTGAAAATATACAGCAAAACCTGTATGATATTTTCCAGGAGCATCTATATCAAAGTCCAATCTGAAAGGTGACTTTGGAGATTTTCTCATTTCCTCTGTACACTGATGTGGTGTTCCACCATACATTAATTGCTGTGACAAGTAATAGTTATTGCTCATTTCTACTGTTACAAGTCTTTGCTCAAAAGTCAAAAGCCAGTTTGCTAATCTGCTTTGGCAAATTGCCTTATGTTTGGTGGAATATAACAGGAAGTTTCTTTTTTTGGTTAAACACCTTTATAGAATTATTACTTGTGACATACGCAAACATGTTTATATAAAAGTAATCAAATCATATTAACAAGATCACATTTACAAACATTATATTGTTATATATCATACAGGCTAAGCAATATTACATAAATTATTCAATTCCTGCCTTCTCTCTTTTTTTATTTAAACAAGAAATATCTTTATTAAATTATCACTTATGAGATAGGCAATCATACATTTATATAAATGAAAACAAACTATATTGACATAATCCCAGCTGCAAACATTTTACATCACAAACCATACTGACACAATCCTAGCTGCAAACATTGCACATCACTTATACTCTACCCAGTGTCAGTCAAACATTACATAGCTCATTCATATCCTACCTTCTATTAAACCTCATTCCTCCCCTGTATGCATTGTTCCCACAGTTCCCATTTATTGCATATTTAATTTGCTCCAATCCTTTTCTAAATATCCCAATTCCAGTTGCTTTATCTCTGTTACTATATTCACTACTTTTAGTACAGTTGGCTTAGACTTTGATTTCCATTTTCTAGTAATTGCTTTTTTGGCAGCCACCATAATTAGACTCAGCAAGGCCTTACTATTTCTAGGCAATTCCAATTCTGTATCATAGCTCAGAAAAATAATTTCCCTAGTTATACCAATTTACTGTCCCAGTATCTCCGACAGAGCAGTCTGCAGGGAATCCTTAAAGTCTGCCAACTCATTACACTTCCAGAAATATGTTCCCAATTACCTCTTCCCCATCACACCTCCAACATTTGCTGTCTACCTGAGGAAAACTTCTCTGGAGTCTACTTAGGGTATAAAAATATCTATGCAAGCATTTCCAGCAAAAATCCTAAATCTTCTAGATTTTCTTGCCTATTTGGGAGACATACATACATCAACATATTGTTTCTTTGTGAATTGCTTATCCAATCTTTCTTCTTCCCATTCCTTTCTAACCTCCTCTGATTGATTCCTATAGTTATCATAAAATATTTTATATGGTCTACTAATTATTCCCTTTTAAACCTCAGCTTTTCTTCTAGATTCTACTAAAAACTCTTCCAGTGCTGGTCTTTCATTTAAGCCTCCCCCATTCAGAATTAAATTCTTGGTGTTTTCCTATTCTATTATCTTTCCCTGTCTTGTTATTTTCTCCCAGTACCTTGGTTCCTTTGCCATTTTTCTCCAATAAATTCCAGCCCCCTCTTGCCTATTGTCTGCATCCCTAATTGTAGTCATCCCTGTCAGCAGAATCTCCTTTCTCCATTTCAGTGTAGGCGTAGTTCTTAGAATACATTCTGCTACTTTATGAATATAACATTCTTTATGATTATTGTTAATCTCCTTAAAGATCTGCATCCAAAATCCCAGTCTCTCCTTGTTTCTTGAGTTCCCCCCTGTTTCATCATCATCCCTTTCCACTTTGAATTATAGATTTCTACTTGTGCTATGTATGGGAGACTTAACTGTGTAGCTCTGAAATACCCATTCAAATTGTATAACCCTAATCCACCTTGTTCTGTTCGAAGAATCAGCTTATCCCATTTGACTCTTGCATTCTTCCCCTCCCAGATAAAATCCTTCAGCTCTTTATTAATTGCTATCCACAGTTTCTCCTCTGGTTGATACAAATATGCCTGACCTGTGTATAAGATTAAAGGGACTAAAAGCATTTTAACTGATTGTATCTTACAGATCTATATCACTTTGTCAAAGGTTCATTTCCATGAACCTTTGTTCATTGAACATAGTACAGTGAACGTTCGCATCTGCAAAACTTCACTTCAACAAATGATTACCCAGGGAAAGGAATGAGTTGGCCATCATAAGAAATTTGCCTTTTCCCCACTGCAGTGCGATATCAGATTTGGTATATCTAGTTAGGGGATGTGGAGGTTTGAAATACTGTCCTTTTTGTGATGGTTGGAATGCAGGGCAACTCATTCCTTTCCCTGGGTAAGTAATTTGTTGACGTGAACATTTGCTAATGTGAATGTTCTCTCTATTAGGGTCGATGAACAAAGGTTCACTGATGTGACCACTCTATGTATTAGGGTCAATCAACAAAGGTTTGCAGAAATAAACCTTCGATGAACTGATATGAACCCATATCTTTCTATCCATATAACAGAGCTTCCATTTTCTCAGGTTTTGTATTATCTTTTGTTTAAATCTCTTCCCACATATCCTTAGTGGACACTGGAATAATTTCTAATACATACTCCTAAATACTTTATTTTATCATGTCCTCATAAATATGGCTATTGCTGAACCAATTCTTGTGTGGGCACAAAATTTAACGCTATTGCATTTGTTTTAGCTTCATTAATTTTGTATCCTGAAAAGATTTGAAACTGTCAAAATGTTCCACAACACTGTAATGTCCTTTTCTGGTTTTGCCAGGTATAAAATAAAATCATCTGCAAATAAAGCCAGCTTTTCTTGACTACCATACCAATTATATCCTTGAATTTCTGAGTCCCTTATTTTCTTTGCCAATGGTTCTAAATATAATGCAAATAAAAAAGGGAAAAAGGACACCCTTGCCTAGCTCCTCTGCTCAATCAGAAATTATCAGAGAGGACCCCACCCACTTTAATTTTCACCTCCGTTACCTCATATATCATCATAATCAACCTTATAATTTTATCAGGGAATGCAAATCTTCCTATTGTCTTGCTCATAAAGTCGCAGCTTACTCTGTCAAATACTTTCTCTGCATCAAGATCCAACAACAATAGTGGTATTTTCTTACATCCTACTTCAACCTGAATCATCAGTGTTCTGTTAAAGTTGTCAAATGTTTGCCTCCTCTCTACAAAACCACATTGATCCAGATCTATCAATTTTGGCATCACTTTTGCCATTCTTTTAGCTATTGTAGACATAGACATTTTATAGTCATGGTTTAGTATTGAACTGATCCTATATGAAGCTGGTTCTAAGGAATCTTTACCCTCTTTGGGTATTACAGCTACCACCTCTTTCTCCCAGGATGTTGGAACTTCTACTCTTAAAATACTGTTATACAAAACCTTCAAGATCTTTATCAGTTTTTCCCTACTAACTTCCAAAGGAATACCATCTATTCCTGGGGACTTTCTTGTAGATTGGTTATACATCACCATTTTTATCTCATCTCCTCCTATCCTAACTGTTAGTAACTCAGCCTCATCTATCTCTAACTTTGGCATATTTAATTCTTACATGAACATTTCCATTTGTACCTTTTCTTGATTTCCATATGTCTCTACATTATACAGACTTTCATAAAATTTGTGAAATATTTATACCACCTCTATAGGATATCTTGTTACCTTCCTTGTTATAGGCTCCCTAAGTTTGGTGACAGCCCTTTCTACTTTCTGTTGCCTGAGTTGCTCTGCTAAAAGTTTTTGTGCTCTAGAGTTATTACAAAAAGAAAGCAGTTGCTTAATAGCAGTCTTTCTAAACTCATGCATATTACTGAGGTAATACCTTATTTTCTGTTCAGCATTTTTCTTGTTCTGTGGAGTCCCCCATTCTGCAATAATTTAACATTTGTCAGTCCCTTTAAATAATTTGTGTTATTTCTTAAGCATATCTCCCATTCTTTTATTTCCACCCTATATTTAAACTCCACTTTAATTTTATCCCACTATATTACCAGAAGAAATTTATATCTTATATAATAGCTCCTGAAAAATGTACCCATTCCTTAAATTCCTCTCTTTTCAATAGATAGGTGGGAAAGTGCCAGTGTCTCATTTTTTTATTTCATTACCCTGTGTTTGTATTTTATTACTGGTGCATGATCTGAAATATTAATTGTATGTGTGTCAAGACCTTCAATTAAATCCACATGTTCCTGTGAAATGTAAATTTTGTCTAGCCTAGCCCAATGTTTGTATCTTGGGGAATAATATATGAATTAACTCTGAACTCCTAGTACTGAAGTCACATTTTCCATGGCAAATATGTTCATAAATTTCTTCAGAAGTCCAGTCTCCTTTGTTACACTTTCCCTTCTGGGCCCCCCAGACACTTATTCACTGCTGGAAATTGAATTCTGGTCCCCACCTATAAGTAATATTCCTTGCTGAAACCTGATTATTTTTCCCAGAATTTTCTTAAGCTCCACTGTAGCAATTTTAGGTGGAATATAAATACATGCAGATGTAATGCTCCTCCTTTGCCAGTAGCCCCTTAGTATTACAAATTACCATTATTATCTTTTGTATCCTCTTCTATCACTATTGGAGCTCCTCTTGCAATTACTATAAGTATTATTGGTGTTCTGGTGAATAAACACCCTGGAAATTTTTCTTTATCAAATTTACATGTTCATTTCTTTATAATTGTGTCTCCTGTAGTATAACTATTTGAACTATACATTTTAACATGGTTCACTACTCTTTTTTTGTATTTATCTGTGAGACCATTGACATTTAAAGGCATTACAGAAAGCATCATTGTATTAAAAAGTTATTATTCCCACCTTTTATGTATAACAGCTTTTTTGTTAAATGTCTTGTTCCAGCTTTTGAGTTACATGCATACACTGTTTGACAGGATGACCTTTTATACATTTGTTTTTTGTCATATCCATTTGAGCCTATTTCATATCTTACAAAATGTTTGATTTATTGAAAGCCGTCAAAAAATAAAATAAAATAAAAACATACCCCAATACTCCTCTAAAACCTACTAACTTAATAGTAACACACAAAGGTATGCAAATCTACAAATATTGAAGTTTTACCCTCCTAATAGGAACAAATATCACAAACTGACAGCCACACTCACAGACTTGAGTTAACATAAAGGAAATGTTATCCATGCTAAGAAGCATGGTGCAGCATGTGCTTCTTTTAAGTGCTGTCTGGTTTTGCCCTATCTTTACAGTTTTCCCAGCTGGGAAAACACCTGGATGTTTTCAGAGAATATTATCTCCTAGCCAAATTCTCCTTTTTTTCTAGCTAAATTTCTCTTTATCAGATTGTCTCCACTGAGACATGAGGAACAGAAACAAAATTGCTACTATGCACACATGTATTTGCTAGAAAAAAGCCCTATAATATTTAGTATTCTTTTTCATTTACTTGCTTTCTCTAAAAATGTATTACTAGATCAAGCTAAGGGCCTTAATCCATTCATTCCCTCATACAAGACTGAGAAAAAGAACATACATTTTCTTTTGTCATGCTCTTTTAACCAGACTTTTTTCTTTACATTGTAGAACATGCATTTCTTAAAACCAAAGAGAAAGAGAAAAGAAGGGAGAAAAATATCCCCTGTACACTTAAAAATAACTCAGAAAACTTTACTTAACTCATTAAACTTTACTTTACAGCATCCAAAGAAAATCATACACTATAAAAATAGTACTATTAAGGAAAAAAATTGCTTTACTTAGTTAACTTTCTCCCTATTCTTTCCCTTCCTTAAGTATTTTTCCAAACATTAATGACATGAAGTAGGGCATATACTTTAGATAAGCCCAAAAAGTCCAATATTTCCAGATTTTATTGCTCTGTCATATTTCACAAATATAATTATTGCTTTGTAATCCCATGTTTATCAGTTTCCAAGTTACTGATTTTCCTCTTGTTCATCTCCATCTCCCAAATCCTTTCTCTGATTCATTTCCAACATACTCACGATTCTTCTAGTCATCTCTCATGCTCCCTTCCTTTTCTCTAGCATTTTGCATTGAAACATTAGAAAAGGTTTCACCTGCACAGTCTCTCTATGATCTTTATTACCAGAAAAATCAGAATCTCCTTCTGCTTCACAGCTCACATTTTGTTGGACAAACTTTTGTATTTCCTTCTTAACATGTACTTCATCAAAGAATGATTTTGTCCCTCCAGGGAAGAATACTTTGAAGATAGCTGGGTACAGCAGTTTGAGTCTCATGTCTGCTTTTCGACATTCCCTGAATAGTGGAATAAATGTATCCCTCTTCTGCCTGATGTACAATGAATAATCATACCCCACACACTCTGCTGTCTCCCGCTTTTAGTACTTTGTTCTTCTACCATAGTTTTGTCAGAATCAACTCCTTCTGATGGTAGGATTGCATCTTTATTATTAAAGGTCTAGTTTGCTTTCTCATAGCCAAGTTTGGAGGATACACACAATGTACCCTTTCAGTTAACAGCTCCTGCTGTGGAATACCAATCCAGTTGCTTATTTGTGCTTTCATAAAGTTAATACAGTCTGTTTTTTCCATCTTCTCTGGTACAGCAGAAAATCTCAGGTTTTCCCCGTGTGGCCTGTCCTCTAATTCTATTATTTTTGAAACATTTCTTCTAGAGCACTCTCATATTCAGCCAATCTTTTCTTCATTTGGATCTCTGATTTTTGCAGATGTTCATTGTGTTACCCTGCTGCAGTCATCACACTTGGGTTATTCTGCCATCAGGCAGTCCCACAGTAGGCCTGAATTCCACAGTCTTGGTCCGGCGTCGGTTGCTGTCACTTCTTCCCTGATGTCAGTGCGCCAGGGGTATATAAGAGGCATCCGACGCCATTTTCTTCAGTCTTTCTTGCCGCGCGGTGCCCGAAGCAGAAGCAGTTCGCAAGTGCCGGTCGGCCGACACCTGAGATTTTCGATTTGAATTTCAGTTCGAAGTCTTCAATAAAGCTAAGTACCCCGTTGGGGAACATTTTCTTGCCTCAGTCCGATGTCAGAAAAAGTTAACAATTGCATTTCTTGTGGGAAGCAAATACCTCATAAGGACTTCCATTCCTATTGTATTCCTTGCGTAGGCCCAGACCACGACATCACAGGTTGTCGGTTTTGCGCTAGGTTTAACAAACGCACTATCAAATGCCGTTTTGACTTCGCACGGCATTACTTTGGTAGGAAATTTAATTATATCATGCCGTCGGAGCAGCCAACGACTGCAATTCATAAAGAACGTAAGGATAAGGACAGGCAGCCTAGGAATAAGCCAGAACCTGAGGCCTCAGCTGGGCCTGTCACCGGTTCTCCGGTTTTCAGTGAGGCGCCTACGCAGCCCCTGACGACCGCAGAGCTAGAACCCCAGACAGCTGCCAACTCCCAAATGGAGTCTACTAGGCCGACGTAGCCATCTACCGACACCAGTGCAGAGGAAACACCTTCGGTTGCAGAAGGTGTCTTCAGACCGACTACACTCACCATTAAATCTTATGCTAAGCTTAAAACTCCTTTAAAACCTAAGAAAACTGTTCATCAGTCTACAGGTCAAGGCCCCATGCCTAAGAAACAGATGCTTAAGATGGCTGAAGATTTAATTACCCTTATCAGGGGTTCCCATCCCCCTCCTGATAAAAGACCAAGACAAGAGGAGGATTATGCATCATCTGACCAGGTTTCTCTCTCCTCAGATTCTTCTGAGGAACAGGATTGCACTTTTCCACCTTATGAGGATTCTGATGCTGAAGACTCTATTCCCTCAGCATCTCCCCTGAAGACTACTCCTTTTGGGAAATATTACATACCATGAGGGAACATTTCCACTGGGAAGGCCAGGATTACTCAGATTCTACGAAAAGGCTCCAGGAGTTCCTTTTATTACCCCAGCACAGACCTCTTACTATCCCTCCTGTTTTAGATATTGTGGATAATGTCTACATGGAGTCTAGTTTAAATCCAGACTCTCTACCTCTTGCTCCAGCCAAACCAGACAGATACTACAGAGTACCTGACTCATGCAAATTCCTTTATAAAAGCCCTGTAGCTGACCCAGAAACCATATCCCAGGGTCCTAAGGGAGCAAAAGCTTCTATGGCTAAAAATCCTGTGCCCTCTGAAAGTGATTCCAGAGCCCTAGATAGATGGGGAAAGAAAATATACACCTCTGCAACTCTGGCTATGAGAGCATTAAATTGCCAGTTTCACATGTTGAAATATCAACAATTCCTGATGTCTCAGTTAAAACAAAAAATGAGCACACATTCAGAACAGCCTGAATTCAAGGAAATGCAGGATCTGTTGCATGCAGCTGAACAGGTGGGCAAGCATACTTTACAATGCAGATTTGATTCACTGGAAGCTTCCTGTAGAGCAGCTGTTACTGGCTCTGTCATTCGGAGACATGCTTGGTTAAAAGAGCAAACCCTCTCTCACCATGTTAAAGCAAAATTATTAGATGCACCTTTACAACAGGATGTATTATTTGGTGTCAAAGCAGAAGAAGTTTTAAAGAAAATGGAGGATAAGGCTAAATCTATGCAAACGGTCAAGGATTTCTTGCAGGTACAACCCCCTCACTTCAGCAGAAATTGGCCAACAAAAAACTGGTCCTTTCCAGCTTCAGACAGATCACAGAGGGGCAAATACAGATGCCCAAGAGGCAAAGGTCAGTCACAGGGCCCTTACAAACCTCACCAATGGGGTTCTGCTACCCAGAAAGGGGGAGAAGACAGGCCCCAAGCTAGCAGAAGGCAGACACAATGACTCCATCCTCAAACTACCAAGCAAATCTCTCCTGGCAACACCCTTGGGAGGAAAACTAGCATTTTTTGCAGACAACTGGCACATCATCACAAAAGACAAATGGGTTCTAAACATTGTCTCTCAAGGATACAGATTCCACTTTCATACCTTACCAAGGATCAAAGGAATGCCAAACCTGCCACCAAATCAATGGGCAGAGGCACAAATACAAATTACAGCTCTCATGAACATGAGAGCCATTCAACAGGTACCTACACAGGAGCAAGGACAAGGATTTTACTCAAGACTCTGCCTAGTCCCAAGAAAGGACAAAGCATGGAGACCCATTTTGAATCTTTCAATTATGAACACCTATCTGCAAATACCAAAATTCAAGATGCTAACACTACAGCAGCTTCTTCCCATGTTGGGCAAGAATGCTTGGCTAGTCACTTTGGACCTCAAGGAGGCATACCTGCATGTCCCTATCAGACAAAATTGCAGAAGATACCACCACTTCATTGCAGGTTCAACGCATTATCAATTCTCTGCACTGCCCTTTGGCTTATCTACTGCACCCAGGGTCTTCACAAAATGCCTGGCACCAGTAATTGCATACTGCAAACAAAGAGGAATTCAAATATACCCATACCTGGATGACTGTCTTATTCAAGCAGAAAGCAAGGACATTATTTTACAGCATCTGGCATTTGTCAAACACCTTCTAAGTTGCCTAGGGTAAACAGTAAACAAAAAGAAATCAAAACTAGTGCCCTCACAAAACATAATATTCCTGGGTGCCAGCTTGAATACAATGGCCCAGATGGCTTATCTCACGTCAGACAAATGACAGCTGTTTCAATATTTCAAAATAATGGCAACAAAGACCCAACTCCCTGCAAGAAAAATTCTGCAGGCCTTGGGATTCATGGCATCTTGCATACTACTAATACCATTTGCAAAACTGCATATGAGGAAATTACAATGGTACCTGAAAAGTGTATGGACTCAGCACAGCCACAGCTTGGAAACACTGATTTCACTCATTCCCTGCCTTCAACAGGAGTTTCTATGGTGGGCACAGGCATGTCACCTCAACAAGGCTCAGCCTTTCACCTTACCCACAGCCAGGCAAACTATGACAACAGATGCATCGGACTATGCCTGGGGAGCACACATGGCAGGACAGTGCATTCAAGGCAAATGGACTACAGATCAGAGACACCTGCATATCAATCAAAAAGAAATGCTAGCAGTGCAGAATGCCCTAACAGCTTTCAAGGACCTTCTACACCCAGGACAACTACTAATAAGGACAGACAACACCACAGTTATGTGGTACATAAACAAGCAAGGGGGCACACATTCCTACCCTCTATGCAGGCAAGCAATGACCTTGTGGAACACTGCACTGTCTTACCAGGTTCAATTACAAGCACAATTCCTGCCAGGAAAGAAAAACACATTGGCAGATGACCTAAGCAGAAACATCATGGATCCACACAAATAGAAACTAGATCCACAAGTATTTGCAATGATAGCTCAAAAATGGGGACACCCAGACATAGATCTGTTTGCAAGCCACCACAACCACCAACTTCAAAAATTTTGCACAAGGACCTTCCATCCACTAGCTTGGAAAGTGGACACCCTCTCATTCAGTTGGAAAACATTAACAGTGTATGCCTTCCCTCCACTGCCTCTTCTAGCAAAGGTACTGCTGAAAGTCAGATTAGAGAGGCCACAAATGATTCTTGTTGCACCAGACTGGCCACGCCAACATTGGTATCTAATTTTAAGGAACATGGCCCAAGGCCCACCATGGATTTTGCCACAAATTCCTCACCTGCTCACCCAGTGAGACAATCTGATTCTACACAGCCAGCTCAAGACTTTAAACCTGGCTGCATGGCAAATTACCTAAACAACCAGCCAACACCTTTATCCAAAGCTGTTATGGATGTCATTCTGGAGGCCAGGAGGCCCAGCACCAGGAAAACCTATTCAGACAAATGGAAAAGATTTTGTGCCTGGAACCAGGCTAAAGGCCTAAATCCCCTGGAGCCGAACATTCCTCAGATTCTACAATATTTAACTGAGATGTTACACAAAGGACTTTCCTTTTCATCTATTAAGATCCACGCCTCAGCAATTTCAGCTCATTACAGCACGGATCCACTCCTAAGACAGTACCTCAGAGGGGCTAAGAACTTAAGACCACCAAGGAGAGCTCCAACACCTACTTGGGATCTCAACTTTGTCCTGGAAATGCTTACACTGCCGCCTTTTGAACCAGCTTTTTCAACTGATTTAAAATTTCTTTCATGGAAAACTGCCCTACTACTAGCAATAACCTCAGCTAGAAGAGTCTCAGAGCTACAGGCACTATGGCAGTGGAACCTTTCCTCATTTTTCATCAAGACAGAGTTTCTCTATGAACTAATCCTTCCTTTATGCCAAAGGTGGTATCCAGTGTGGCCCTAAACCAAACCATTCACTTGACCACCTTCTTCCCAAATCCCCAGAACAAAGGAGAAAGACTCCTGCACTCTTTGGACATTCACAGGCAATTACGTTACTACCTGGATAAAACTAAGGCTTTCAGAAAAACTGACCAGCTCTTTGTAGCCTATGCTACAGGATCACAAAGAAAAGCTATCTCAAAACAGACCATTTCTAAATGGATAGGACATTGCATACGTTTCTGCTACACACATCATGGGAAACCAGTACCTGCTAACATTAGGTCCCACTCCACCAGGGCTACAGCTACATCAGCAGCCTTTCTCAGGGGAGTGCCAACCAAGGATATTCTGGAAGCTGCTACTTGGAGTTAAGTGCACACCTTCACCAAACACTATCACTTACCTCTTTACTCTAAGACTAGAGCTGGTTTTGCCACTGTAGTTTTGCAGGGCCTACTAGCTTCTTCTAACCCTGTTTGACTCCACCTCCCCTCCTTAGCTTTGGTATTCAACCCAAGTGTGATGACTGCAGCAGGGTAACACGATGAACATAGTACAGTTTTGTACCTACCATAAATGTAGATGTTCGAGTGTTCACCCTGCTGCAGTCCAGGTTACCCTCCCTCTATCCCCTCTGAACTAGATGAACTTATCTCTACCACTTTATCCTATACTACCTCCATGGTGTATTTGCTTGTACCTAAGGGTTTTGATATATATATATATATATATATATATATATATATATATATATATATATATATATATAGATATTGGGGTGGGAGGATGGCCTAATGGTTAAGGTGTTTGCCTTACAAACACAAGGTGCAGGGTTCAAGTCTCACAAGGCTTAAAATGGCTTGCAAGGGCAATTAGCCTAGTAATAATCTATGAATCTATGAATCTATGAATCTATATAGATATATAGATATATATATATATATATATATATATCCCTGGCACACTGACGTCAGGGAAGAAGCGACAGCAACCGATGCCGGACCAAGACTTTGGAATTCGGGCAGACTGCGGGACCGCCTGACGGCAGGATAACCCAAGTGTGATGACTGCAGCAGGGTGAACACTCGAACATCTACATTTATGGTAGGTACAAAACTGTACTTTTTATCACCTCTTCTGAATATCTGCCTAAAGCTTCTTCTATTTTTTCATCCTTTTGTTGTTTGAGTTGATATTCTCCATCAGTGTTTAATTATTTTAACTAGGTCTGTGTGCAGTTGTCTTATACTTTCCTCTAGGCTACTGGAAGTCGTGTCTGGAGCTTACACTGCTTTTTGCTAAACAGCTGCAGTACTTTTCCCAGTCAGTGTTTTTCCTCACCTTTTATTACTGATTTTCCTTCAGGTCATCTGTGCTTTTTACTGGCATCCAGTCAGTGCACTTACTAGCCAGTTACTGAAATTTACCCAGAAACACAAAGGTCCACTGGTTTTCTCTGCTGAGTTTCTGTTTTAACACTGGAAGAGCTATAATTAAGCTGTTACTCAATGTGTAGCCATCTTGGAAGTTGAATATAACAGGGTTTTGATTGCATGATAAGGTGTCTGTATAATTACAGGTGGGAATTGTGTGATATAGTCTGATTGTTTCAGACCCCAATGGAGTACTAATGTCTGTGTAGGGATAGAAAACCTTTTCCACTGATGTAAGCATATGGATGAAAACATCATAGGCCTTAGTTTGCTTTGTACAACCCTGACTGTGCCATGTGGCCACTGTTGCTGAAACACTATAGAAATATGTCTTTGCTGGTTGCTGCCTGTAAATAGAATAGATGTGACATATCTGGAATTATTAGTTCTGTAGTGGTAGTGAACTTTTGTTTGAGCAAATTTACTGCTGTATGTGTATCATCTGACCAGTGAATTGGATCAGAATCTGATGCATTTGTTTTGAGTAATTTATAAAGATGGTCAGCAGTGCTCGCATAATCTCCTATCAATTCTCTGTTATAGTTAATCACTCCTAGAAATTTTTGTAAGTCATTTATAGTGTATGGTAATAACATCTGTAAAATGGATTGCACTCTTTCTTTTCAAGGCATTCAAACATTTGTTTTTATGGTAATTGTGACATCCCTGCTCTGGGCCAGTGATTAAGGAGTCCCAATCCTCACCATGGATACTGGTGAGGAACATTCAAGTGGAAGAAAAATGGATACACACAGTATTTTTAGATGCATCTCTCTGCATCAAGTACATTTTCCCTTAAGAGCACACAGGGAACACACTCCCGTCCAGAGGCTAGGTTTCCCTCTCTCTCACCAGGCCTCAAATTAAACTCCTCACTGACACAGCTGTAGAGTTGAGTCCTCAGCTGAGTGTTCCAAGCCAAGTCCTCCAGCACCCTGTCTGTGAAACCAGTGCTCTATGTCCTTGCTCCAAGTAGCTGACACACACACACACACACACACACACACACACACACACACACACACACACACACACACACACACACACACACACACACACACACACACACACACAGCTTTGCTAAGATGTGTTATAGCATCTGGAAGCTATAAAACTATTTCAAAACATTCACCCATCCGGGGTAGCAATTAGATCTCCTAAGAACAAAACAGTAGGGTTCCTAGTCCTGGTTTTCACAGACATTTTGTCTCTGGCAGCATCCAGAACAGTAAGATACAATATTTATGACCTAAACCAGATAATTTCATTTCAGACTATTTTTCAAAGTTAGCTTGACTGAGATTAACCTCTTCTATTCCAGTATTCTCTGCTACAATATATTCTTTTTATTCATTTCAACAGCTGCAATACAGTCTAACATACAGGTGTATTTATTTTCTGTCAAGCAGGACCCACTGTTGGTACATTTTTAACACAAGCAGCTTTACAAATATATTTACAATACAAGTACCTATACAAATCAGCTTGATATACAAATGACATATAATTCTTTACAAAACTCCAGCTATCTATGCTGGAATATGTTACACATCCATTGCCTTACTTCTCCTGACATAGCTGGCAATACCTCACACCATCACAGTAATGCCTAAGAATTTTACTGATCTCTGCATAAGTTGTACTTTTTCTAGATTTACCTTGAAACCAATCTGCAAATGTTTTAAAACTTCATGCAACAACTGCAGATGTTTTTCTGGTTTTCTGTTTAAATTC
Source organism: Protopterus annectens (assembly GCF_019279795.1). NCBI lineage: Eukaryota > Metazoa > Chordata > Ceratodontiformes > Protopteridae > Protopterus > Protopterus annectens. The sequence goes on from NC_056743.1 coordinate 257,992,415, forward strand.
AAATATCATATATGTATGAACTTTACCTGCACTTGTTACTGGATGTAAGACCTTAGTTAGAGACTGAAGGGGAAACGATACAACTGTTATGAAACCCCTGAGGCAGCCTTGGCATTAAGTATTGCTAACTGTCAAAAGTAGAAGAAAATCTTTTTTATGAGTCTTCAATTATTGGAATTGCAAAACATCCATTAGCTAAGTCTAGAACTATAAGAACTGACTTTTAGGATTTAACTTGGCTGCCACTACTAGAGTACAGTATGAGCTATAGTTGTGGTGTATTTATTCACTAACCTTAGGTCTAGCACAAGACAATATATGCCATTCTTTTTCCTCACAGGCCATTTAGGTGAACTGGAAGAACGGGCTCCTTTCCTGATAATGCACTTTTGTTCTCCACTGATGAATACTTTTAGAAATGTCTTGCACTGCTTTGCATTGCTTCCTTGGGAAGAGCATACTGCTCTGGAAACCAGGAAAAACATCTGCAGGTGGTCCTCTGCCATAAACAAACTTTACAACAAAAGGAAGAAACTGTTGCAGAAAAGAGGAAAATCTCAGGATGCAAAAACCTCCCTTACCAGCCTCAGTAAGAAGCTGAGATCCCTCATAAAATTCTCCAAAGCTAGTTATGAAAATAAAATTTCCAAAGATTCCAAAGACAACCACAAGGTATTCTATAACTATGTCAAGAATCTAAATGGCAATGCTCAGATCTGCTTTGAGCTACAACAGAATGGCATTAAATGTACTGATCCCAAGAATATTGCCAATATCCTGGCAGATTGATTCAGTGCCAACTTCACCACCTCTCACCCCCTAAAGGGCCCATCTCAATACTGAAAGATTGCTAAATTCCAGTAATGATGGCTACACAGGTAAAAATGCACTTTTCAAAGCTAAGAATACAGCATCCATGGGACCAGATAACATCCTGGGCTGTGTGCTACATGAACTACAAAAGGAACTGGCACCTCACCTAAGTGTCATGTTTAATCATAGCCTCACCTCAGGCTTTGTCCCCACTGAGTGGCGCACAGCTACAGTTATCCCACTCCACAAGGGGGATCCACCTTGGATCCTGGGAATTACCACCCCATCAGTCTGACAAGCCTGATCTGCAAGGCCATGGAACATATTATCATGGAACTTATAAACAAAGACATTGGCAACCTTCAAACACTGGACCCCACCCAGTTTGGGTTCTTGAAGGGCCGATCTTGTTTCCTGAACCTGATTGACTTTGAATCAGTCTCCAGAGCTGTGGACGAGGATAAGGTGGTCCACACAGCCTATCTGGACCTCAACATGGCCTTCAACACCATCCCCCACTCTGGAATCATAGATAAACTTACTAAGCTGGGCATTATTCCCTATGTCACTCGATGGGTTGCCAACTGGCTTACTGCCAGAACCCACACTGTAAAAGTAGCCAACTCCAAATCCAGCTCCAAACAAGTGACAAGTGGAGTACCTCAGGATTCAGTCCTGGGACCACTCTTGTTTGGCATCTGCTTCTCTGAAGTACAGGCCAACACTAAGGGACTCTGGCTAACAAAGTTTGCAGATGACTGCAAACTGGGAGCCATTATTGAATCCCCAAATGATGTGGATATTCTACAAAGGGGCCTTAAAGAAACAGATGCCTGGTGCCAGAGCCATGGGCTCAAGCTCAGTGCCAAGAAATGTATAGTTATCCCCTTTGGGATAAAACATGTACCCATGAATTACCACATAGGTGGCAGTACACTAAACACTGAACGTGTGATAAGAGACTTAGGGACACAGGTGGACAGTGGTCTCACCTTTGATAACCACATCACCACAATAGTCAGGAAATCCTTCTATGTGGCACACCTCATCACTAAGGGCTTTTCGTCCAGAAAAAAGGAGGTCATTGCCCCACTGTGCTCATCCCTCATTAGACCCATTATAGAATACAGTGCCTCAAGACATCTGCAACAACTGGAAAGGCCGCAGAAATACCTCACTAAAAGAATCACAGGCCTAAAGCAGATGCCCTATGCTGACCATCTAAAAAACTCCAGCTATACTCTGTCACATATTGTCTACTCAGAGGTGATCTCTGCTTAACATATAAGGCCATGTCAAACCCAGAGCTGTTGGACATGCTACACTTAAAGAAATCCCAATCCCTCAGAGCCACATGCTCCAGGGATTTAACCTTGTCATCACAATGAACAAAACATGCTTGAGGGATAGGTTCCTGACCCAGAGACTCCCCAGACTCTGGAATAGACTGCCCATACATGTCAAGCAGAGCGCCTCTTTGGCTGTCTTCAAAAGGAACCTTGACGATTGGATGGGAGATAGGAAATTCACCCCAGGGATCATGTCAGTCACCCTGCTAGACAGGGATCCAGGGAAGTAAATATTATGGGAAGAAATAGCCAGGGAATTGTTATGGCTAGGCTTGTATAGGCCCTAGGGCCGATAGCCTAGTACCAACCTATGAAAGGTGGCATTTTGTCTTCCCTGTCAACAACATGTATTTTATGCTGAGCTAAAAAACACAGTCTGTTTTGTTCTTAGCCCACAAATGTGGATACTGAAGCAGTAGTTTATGTTTAAAGTCTCTGATTTCTTGTGTTACTTTTTGAGCTGCACTAACTTGTTTTAGAATACTGGTCTCTGTCTGTATTACATAGCACTTGCTGGATGCACAACTACATCAGAGAATGTGATTCTTAAATTCAGCTACTAGTCCTAAATGGGACAAAATATCCAGTCCTATAACAGTGGTATCACATGGAGAATATAAAAAATGATGCCATAACACACTTTCTAGGTTGGATGTTTTGATTTAGAAAACATAGTTTAATGGGTTTACTGGCTACTGTAGTAACAGAACAACCCTCAAATCCTGACAGTATCATGATTTTATGTGCCTTGAATGGAAAAGATTTGTTACTGACTGAAACAGCTGCTTCTGTACTGTGTCTGTCAGTATCTTGACGCATTTTTACCACTCTGCCCATAGTGTAATGTATTATTTAACAAAACTTCACAAGGTAAAAGCTGTTGTGTAGGAAAGCTGAGTAGGGATAATACATCCATAGCAATCAGGGTATATGTTGATAGGGTCCGTTTCAGGTAAGGATACCTGATGAATAGGCATATCCACAGTATTTTTAAGTGTTTCTGTCTTATTTCACTGAAATGTGTGTATTGTCATCAAATAATAGAGGTACAGAAGGCTGAATTATAGTTGTTCTACAGACTGTTGTCAAAGAAGTGAGATCCTTATATAAAGAAGTATGTATTTTTGTACTACAGGCTGAATTGCCTGTTCCACAATAAACTTCTGACATTATAAGTTCACTCACTAGCCCTTGATCGTTTGCCTGTGGGCTTTCATAAGTCTTTCTGTAGTTTGTTTATTTTCTTCCAGGGGTGGATGCTTCCCTTCTGCAATTTGTTTATATTTTTTGCTATTTAGGACATAGATTTTTCAATGTACTGTTTATAGTAAAAAAACAGGTAATGGTGGGCCTCAATATATCTTTCTTTACTGCTGACAATTGTACTTCAATAGGTGTAATAGCAAATATTCTGCTTATGCCGTCTCCTGTATTTAAAAGTTGTTTCTGTTTAGTTATCATTTGAGCTGCTTCCATAATTATTTTGGCTTTGGTGATAACATTTAATTTAATAGTATTATCTAGTCCTTGAAAAGTTGTAAAAACATTTTGTTAGGTGTTTCTGTGTTTCTTCAGCAGTACATTCTTCAAGTGTCAAATAATAGGCTAGTAGATATGCTAGTGAAAATAACTTAGAACTTTCCTGAATATTATCATGCTTGGCAATTTTGAAATGCTCTAACATGTGAGTATCAAAAGTAGTTTTGTGTGTAAACGCTTGTAAAACTGATTTGAGTTGCTGTGCCTAATAATTTATAGGTAAAACAAAAGTCATGTACTCACCATAATGATGGATCCATTTTCTCTTGTTTCCGTCCAGTTAAACCTTTGGGTTTTTTGATCTGATCAGATCCAACTTTGGCACCTTTTAGAAGCTGTGGATCCATTGCTCTGACTCCTCCCATACTTATAATTCCCTTCATATCCCTAAATTACCTTAATTCGAATTTGTCTGATTATAGCCAAAAAAGTTATTCCACTGTCACAACCATACTGACAGCCATTACCACAGACAAAAAAATGGTCATAAGATAGGTCAACAATCTGGAGTTGTAGAAAGACAAGGTTCCTGAAGACATCAATCCAATCAAAGCACAGCATCAGGTAACAATCTTGGATGGTCGATGGAGAGAGGGATGTTGAACTGGACAAAAACAAAACAACATTGATCTGTCGTTTGGTAAGTACATAGCTTTCATATGTGATGTATTTTTCATCTGATTCAACCTTTGGGACAGATTGCCAAACTGATAAACAGCTGAGAAGCAGTAAGGAAGGACATTCCTGAGAATGGTGGAGCCAAAAGAAGTACTGAACTTGAATTGTACATCCAGCCTGTAGTAATATACAGTGGTGTGAACAGTTGCCTAAGTTGCTGCAACACACATCTCTTCAATAGGGAACTCTTTTTTTTTAAACAAGAAACATCTTTATTAAATTATCAGTTATGATATAGGCAATCATACATTTATATTAATTAAAATAAACCATATTGACATAATCTTAGTTGTAAGCATTATACATCACAAACCATATTGACATAATTTAGTTGCAAACATTATACATCACTTATAACCTACCCAATCATTGTCATTCAAACATTACATAGCTCATTCAAAACTTCAAATCCTGCCTTCTTTTAAAACTCATTCCTCCCCTATATGTTTTGTTCCCACATTTCCCATTTTTATTTTTTCTATGTAAGTTGCTCCTACCCTTTTCTAAAGATCCCAATTGCAGTTGTTTTATCTCTGTTACTATATTCACTACTTCTAGTACAGTTGGTTTAGACTTTGATTTCCATTTTCTAGTAATTGCTTTTTTTGGCAGCCACCATAATTAGACTTACCAAAGCCTTAATATGTGTAGGCAGTTCCTACTCTGTAACATAGGTCAGAAAAAACATTCTTCTAGATACACCATTTGCTCACCCAGTATCTCTGATAAAGCCCAGTCTGCAGGGAATCTTTAAAGTCTGCTGCTCTGCAACACCAAACTATATGTGCTTCAACACAAACGATACCACCAAAGCCAAAAAAGTGTTTTATTTCTCTAGCGCCTCGGCTACAAATAGCCTTTAAGGAGTAAAATACACAAAATGAACCATACTTTAAATAATACCAGCAGCTTCAATCAATGAACAATTAAGCAATTAAACAATAAATTAAAACAGCAATTTTCAATTAAAACTTTTTTTAAAGCATCAGTGTCCCATTTCATATAACACTTATCCAACAACATTCACTATTCAATCCTTTTGGTACCAACGTACCATATTTTAAAATAAATATTGTTTCCTTTTTTAAAAGGTTATATCTATGTGTTTCCCTATCATTATTATTTACACAAATCTGTTCTAAAATAGTAGATTCAAGTCCTTCAGGGTTTCCATCATGGCAATTTCTAAAATGTTGGGCCAAGGGACTTTCTATCCTACCTATCTTAATGTCCCTCAAGTGTTCTAACAATCTAACTTTGAACATTCTTTTAGTTTGTCTAATATAGAACATATTACATGTACATCTAATGGCATATATTACTCCTTCCGTTCTACAATTATAAGCCCCATTCACAATGAAAGGGATACTATTTATGGTCTGAAAAATATTTCTTATATAAGGACATCCTATACATTTGTTGCAGGGTCTCATCCCTTTGTTCAAAATCTGCACCGACAAATTAATGTCTGGTCTATGAAATTTAGTATGTACCACCATATCTCGTATATTTCTACCTCTCTTATAAGAAAATATTATTTTTTTATTAGTCAGCCCACTTAATTCATCAAAACTTTTCAAAATTTCCCAATAGTGGAGCATAACTTGTTTAATATTCTCACTCAACATATTATATCCTAGAACCAAAAATAAACTATATTTATTTTGTGAAATGGGACACTGATGCTTTAAAAAAAGCTTTAATTGAAAATTGCTGTTTTAATTTATTAATTGCTTAATTGTTCATTGATTGAAGCTGCTGGTATTATTTAAAGTGTGGTTCATTTTGTGTATTTTACTCCTTGAAGGCTATTTGTAGCCGAGGCGCTAGAGAAATCTTTAAAGTCTGTCAACTCATTACACTCCCAGAAAATATGTTACCAATAACCTCTTTTTTCCCCCATCACACCTCCAACATTTGCTGTCTACTTGAGGAAGAATCCTCTGGAGTCTACATATGTAAATATTTCCAAGTAAAAATCTTAAATTGTCTATTTTGTTGCATATTTGGGAGACATACATATATTCCCCATCATTTCTTTGTGAATTGCTTATCCAGTCTCTCTTCCTAAACCTTTCTAACTTCCTCTGATTTATTTTATAGTTATCATGCAGTATTTTATATACTCTACTAATTATTCATTTTTTAACAGCAGCTTCTTTTCTAGATCCTACTAAAAACTCTACCATTGCTGGTCTTTTAAAACACCTGATTTCTTTCTCTTTGCCTTCCCTATCAAGGATTGATATCAGAATATAGACAATCTCTAGCCTGCAGTCCAAATAAATTCTTAGCCCATTCCCATTCTATTAGCTTTCCCTCTCCAATTATTTCTTCTCAATATCTTGGTTCTTTTGCCAGTTCTCTCCAACAAATTCCAGGCCCCTCTTGCCTATTGTCTGTATCCCTAATTGCAGTCATCCCTATCAGCAGAATCTCCTTTCTCCATTCCCATGTTGGCTTAGTTCTTTGAATACTTTCTGCTACTTTATGAATATAATATTCTGTATGATTATTGTTATTCTCCTTAAAACTCTGTATTCAAAATCCCAGTCTTTCCTTGTTTCTTCAGCTTCCCCCTGTTTCATCATCATCCATTTCCACTTTGAATTACAGGTTTCTGCTTGTCCTATCTCTAGAAGCATTAACTGTGTAGCTCTGAAATACCCCTTCAAATCATGTAATCTCAATCCACCTTGTTCTGTTAGAAGAATCAGCTTGTCCCACTTGACTCTTACCGTCTTCTCCCAGATAAAATCCTTCAGCTCTTTATTACTTCCTATCCACAACTTCTCCTCCTTTGTTTGATAAAAATATGCCTGATATGTATATAAGACTAAAGGGACTAAAAACTTTTTAATTCTTTGTATCTTGCTATCCATATCAGTGTAACAGAGCTTCTAATTTCTCAGTTTTTGTGTTATCTTTCATTTAGTCTCTTCTCACATATCGTTAGTTGTCAGACTGGAATAATTTTAATCCATACTCCTAAGTACTTTATTTTATCATGTCCCCATAAATATGGATACTGAGAACCAATTTGTGTCTGGGTACATAATTTACAGCTATTGCCTTTGTTTTAGCTTCAATAATTCTGTATCCTGAAAAGATTTGAAACTGTCTCAAAATGTTCCACAACTCTGAAATGTAATTTTCTGATTTTATCAGGTATAAAATAATATTATCGACAAATAGAGCCAACTTTTCTTGACTACCATACCAATTAGATCCTTGAATTTCTGAGTCCCTTATTTTCTTTAACAATAGCTGTAAATATAATGCAAATAACAAAAGGGAAAGAGGAGACCCCTGCATGTTTCCTCTGCTCAAGCAGAAATTATCAGAGAGGAACCCATCCACTTTAAATTTTGCCTCTAGTCCCTCATATATCTCCTAATGAACCTTATAATTTTATCAGGGAATGCAAATGCTTCCACCGCCCTGCTCATAATGTCCCAGCTTATTCTGTCAAATGCTTTCTCTTCATCAAGCCCCACCACCAACAAGTGGTATTTTCTTACATTCTGCTTCCCTCTGGATCATCAGTGTTCTGTTAATGCTGTTAAATAACAAAGACCAAATCCAGCAAAATTCCACCACCAGCAAGATAGTCCAGGAATGAAAAATGCAGGTCAAGAGGAGCTTCCAGTAGTTTAATAAAAGACAGCAAAATTGACAGGATTAAGTGCTTTTGTATAAAAATACTTCATAAGAATCTGTTACAAAAGCACAAACACCAAGTTTAAATACCCCCTCCCTATAATCACATGACGGTTTGCATCATCAGTGCACTCACTTGTAGAAAAAAGTATGACTTAAAGCAGCAACATGTTACAAGTTAAAACTTAAAAAATAATATGTTATCTATTAGTTTTCAAAGATAAAATGAAAATAAGAATAATCCTTGCCCAACAAAAAAGTTATATAAATATATATATATATATATATATATATATATATATATATATATAAATCTAGTATGTTGAAATGCACAGAACAACAACACCTGGCTACACAGTATAAGATTTAAGTTTTAAAACACAAGCTATAGACACCCCTTTATTGACACCAGGAGGGTTGGTAGCATTTAATTTAAACTGCCAACGCAGTTCCCTTTCTTCCAATTTATCCTCCCATGGTCCCCTTCTAAGGTCTTGTAACACTTGTTCCAAAACAAAAAAATTAAAACTGTGACTGGGTTACTCTATAATGTGTTTAGCAAGGGCATTTTTACTATCCAGTTTTCTAATATCAGATTTGTGTTCATATATACGCTCTTTGATTTTCCTCTTTGTCTTGCCTACATAAAAACTTTTACACAGTTGACATACAGCAGCATAAACCATCTCCATACTGTTGCAGTTACAAAAGTTCCTGAATCTAATTGTCATTTGGTTTAACACCAGGTTATCACCTTCCAGTATGTCATTACAATAATTGCAAAAGTCACATTTATAGGTGCATCCATATTCACAGTGGACAGATGTGTGTTCAAGATAATTTTAATGGTCTTGCCCCTCCTAAAGACCATGGCTGGATGGTTCCCTCTTTTGTCTCCAAATGTTTTAAACAAAAAAAAAAATCAGTTAGTTTTTTATCAAAATACCCATAATCTGAGGGATCTCATTGCAAAACTCTGTAACAAAAGCTTTTTGCATAATAGGCCTATCCACTTATCTCCTAGAAAATGCACCTGTGGCTAAAGTGGAGGTGGAGTGTATAAGGGGTACTATATATCCCTTCATTCTTTTCTCCATGATATTATCCTGAATTGTTGCAATTGTGCCCTCGGGGTATCCCCTCTTGAGTAACGTGCTACAGTGTCTCACATTCTTCCATGAAATGGTTGTGAGAGGAAACCATTCTGGCCACTCTAATATAGTGCCCTTTGATGATTCCTATTTTTGATGGAGAGGGTGGTTGCTCTCAAAATGTAATAGGTTGTTACGGTATGTGGGTTTTCTGTAAATTTTACTAACCCATTGTTCATTCTGATAATCTTTAAAAATAGTAACATTCAAATAATTGGTACTTTCCAACTGAATGGTGTGAGTAAACCTCAAAAAAGATGTAGAGGAATTAATAAATTCCATAAAATCCTGCATCTCCTCTGGGGGTCTATCCCAGATGATAAAAAATATTGTCCAAAAAATGGAGATATAGCTTCCAAGGTTTAACCTCATAGTGTCTGAAAAGAACATGTTCTTATTGCAGCAATACTATGTTGGCAAATATGGGGGCACAAGATGCCCCCATAGCTACCTCTTTTTTCTGCCTATAGTATTGCCCCTCCAGAAAAAAAAAGTTATATTTCAGAACCAAGTTCATGCATAAAACTAAAACATTAAATTGTCATTGTTAAACTCAGTGCATTCACACAAGAAATCATGGAACCATTCCAGACTTTGTTTGTGTGGTATAATGTAAAACAACTCAATTACATCCATTGTTAAAAAAACACAGTCCCTTGAAAATTCCAAGATTTTCATTTTACATTTTTATGTGTCCTTGCAAATGTGTTCCAAAGGTTCCAAAATTTTTTTTAACAAAGAATCCACATAGACCCCAAGGGGTGGATTTTGGATTTACTGGCATTTACAATTGGTCTCATTGGTGGGTCAACAATGTTCTTGTGAATCTTGGGGATCCCGAATATACACGGGACAACAGGATGTAATACCTGAAGAAACCTGTTTATTCTGGTGTGATCTCCCCCTCTTCCACCATGTCTTGCAGAAAAAAATCAATTCTGCAGTATGCTAATTTGATGTAACTCAATGACATCTCCTCATACAAATCACAATTTGTGACATGGCTCATCATTTTGTACAAGTGGTCTTCTCTGCTTATGACCACTACCCCTTCCCCATTGTCGGGTTTCATGACCCTTAAATGTTTGCTACTAGCTAGTTGAAAAAGCAATGTATATTCATGGTTATTCAAGTTACTTGTGTTGTTATGGTTAAATTAACAACGGGCTCTGAAATTCAACTCTACCATTTTTCAAACAATATTAAGGGCAATGGCAATGGGGGGGGTTTAAATGTGTTGCTACGTTTCAAAATAAATATTGCTAGTAAAATCTGTGTGACTTCCCAATACTAGACCGAGATTAATTTTTCTGAGGTGCAACTTCAAGTTACTTTTAACAGTGTATCTATTTTAAACTGAGCAGAAGGGACAAACAACTCACCCTTGCTGAGTAGATCTGCATGTTTAACAGTACATTCAGAGTCACTGTAATTTAATAGTTTAAAGTCACCTGAATGATTAACTATCAACAAAGGTCATTCTGTGGCATTTTCATTTTCATTCCCGGACTATCTTGCTGGTGGTAATGCTGTTAAATGTTTGCCTCCCCTCCACAAAATCACACTGATCCATATCTATCAATTTTGGCATCACTTTTGCCAGTCTTTTAGCCATTATAGACATAAACACTTTATAATCATGGTTTAGTATTGAAATGGACCTATATGAAGCTGGATCTGAAGGATCTTTAACCTCTTTATATATTACAGCTGTGACACCCCCGCACTGTCCTAGTAATCAAGAAGCCTCAATCCTCACCACTAGCACGAGTGAGGGGCATGTACATTGGTGGTATAACAAGTACGCACACAATAAAGTACAATTTCCCTTAAGAGTACACAGAGATCACAGTCAGTCTGGGGCTGTTTTTTCCCTTTCTCTCCAGATCCCCAATAAGACTCCCCACTGGCATATATAGGGTCCAGATCTCAGACTAGTGGTAAAGCTAAAACCTCCAGCACCCTCTCTGTCCAACCAGTGCTTTGTGTCCCTGCCCAAGTAGCTGACACATACACATTTTAAGATCTGATTTAGATACAAACACACAGACACTCCTGGGGAAGGCTGTCACAGGTTCTCCAGCTATGCCCCCTTTCCTCTAGACTGTAAGGTAGAAATCACTGCCACCAACCACTATTATCAGCTACTATAAGGCCTTTCCCAAAGGGTGACCAATTTCACTGTGTAATATTACTGTTATCCAAATAGAAAGTGTGACTGAACAGCAAGACTATTGGAGTGGCTTGGACAGTATCAACAAATACATGCAAGTACTCTAGAGCTTAAATTATCTCTACACAAAACAGCCACAGTTAAAAGGTTTAAAATATTTAATAATAAATAATAAAAACACAAGACAAATCTCATCAGTTCAACACAGTGCTAGTCAAGAGTTCAGAAATCACAGGAATTTTAAAACAGTATTGTAGGATAGTCTGACATAACTATAGAAAACAACTAGACTAATCTGGCAAAATTCCTATCTAACTCTAAGAGAAATGCTAAGTTCTAAATACTACTTACAGAGCAAAGCAAGTGTCTGGTGAGTTGTCAGATCTAGACAAAATCCAAAATGCTCAAATCTTTCTCTCTGAGATAGTCTTAAATTGATATACAGATTACTGTTGAATCATTTCACATTACATCATTTTTGACACCTCTGCTTGAGTTTCACAGGCTCACAGAACTCAAAATTTAACATTTGTTTGTTATCTTTCACCTACCAGGAAACCACAGCAATAAAGGACACTTTACATATAAAACCTAGTAATTAACTCTTGCCCTAAGACAATAGAAATAATTTCTTAGTCCAGATATCCTGTCTCTGAGCTTGAGATCAAACAGTCACAAAAATGCTTCACTTATCAGCTTTCATCCAGTAGGGTACACTGTGGTTAAATTTTTGAAGCTCAGAACATATAACACAGTTTTCTTACATTTAGTTTTCTTACATTTGCAAAAACATGCCTGCGGATCATATTAATATTTATAATGACATAAAATTATCTACAAAATTCTATCTAGCTAGGCTGGCAGCCTTCACATATCCCCCTCGCCCCCCGGAGAACTCAAGATAGTTTTTCAAGTGACCCTTGAGAAACGTTGCTTGAGAGGGTTAGGTCTATCTGAGTATACCTTACTCCATTCCCTGTCTTGAGAGCCCATCTGTGTTGGCATTGCTAACCCTACTGTAGTGCTGCACTGACATATCATATGCTTGCAACCCTAGGCTCCATCTTAGCAACTTGGCATTTTGCTGGCTGGCCTGGTGTAACCATGTTAGGGGATTATGATCTGTAACTACAGTGAATTTTCTTCCCTACAGATAAGGCTGAATTTTCTGCAATGCCCACACTATGGCTAGACATTCCTTTTCTACAGCTGCATAGCATTTCTCCCTGGGATGAAGCCTACGGCTGAGATAAAGCACTGGGTGCTCTTCTCTCTCTGAAGAAATCTGGCTAAGTACAGCCCCCACCCCATCTTTGAAGCATCCACCTGCACAACAAATTATTTGCTGTAATCTGGACTGGCTAACACTGGGGGTCCTTCCAAAGCTTCATTAAGGTTCTGGAATGCCTGCTCACATGCTGGTGTCCACACTACCTTATCTGGCCTGTTTTTTCTTCTGAGGTCTGTAAGGGAGCAGGTATGGTACTATAAATTGGGATGAACTTGCTGTAGTACTCTGCTGTCCCTAAGAATGCCCTTACCTGCTTTTTGGTAACAGGTGCAGGCCATGCCTGAATGGCTTCCACTTTGGCAGGTTCTGGCCTGATCTTACCACTCCCCACTCTACGTCCCAGGTAGGAGACCTCTGCCATACCCACCTGACATTTGCTCAGCTTAATGATCAGCCCTACCCTCTGTAGTCTGCCCAGCACCGTCCTGACATGCTGAAGGTGCTCTTGCCAGGAATGACTGCAGATGGAAATATCATCTAGGTAAGCAAGGGCAAACCCTCCTGCTCCTGCTAAGATATGATCTACCAGCCTCTGAAAAGTTTCTGGGGCATCCTTCATCTCAAAGGGCATCTTTGTGAACTCATACAAGCCAAAAGGAGTCACAAAGGCTGACCTCTCTCTAGCACTGGGAGTCAAGGGCACCTGCCAGTAACCCTTGGTAAGATCAGTGGTGGTAAGACACTTAGACCCACCCAGCTGCTCTAGAGTTTCATCTGTCCTAGGCATAGTGTAAGCATCTGACTCTGTGTGACTATTTAATTTCCTGTAGTCCACACAGAACCTGGTACTGCCATCTTTCTTTGGCACCTGCACCACTGGGGAGGCCCAGGGACTGTTAGACTCTTGAATTACCCATAGTTCCAATATTTCCTGTATCTCCTCCCTCAGAGTCTGTTTGACTCTCTCAGGCACCCTATAAGTGGTCTGCCTAATAGGCCTTTGGGGTCCTGTATCCACCTGGTGCTGCATCAGGTGGGTGCACCCTGGTTTTCCAATGAACATGTCTCCAAACTCCTGCAACACTGCTCAGATTTCTCAAACCTGGGTAGGAGATAGCTGCTGGGACATTGCTACCCCATCTACTGAAGTGTCAGTCTAAGCCTCACTGAGGAAATCAGTCACCAGATCTCCCTCAGACTCCTCCTCCAATCCCCTGCAAATACTCAGCACAAGGGCCTGCCTATCATGGTAAGGTTTCATCATGTTAACATGGTACAATTTGTGCCCCTGCCTCCTGCCTAGCTATTCTAGCATGTAGTTAACATCACTTACCTTCCTTGCCACCTTGTAAGGTCCCTCCCAAACTGCCTGCAGCTTGTTGTGTCTGACAGGAATGAGAACCATTACCTGCTGCCCTACAGCATACTCTCTAGCTCGAGCATTCCTGTCATACCAGACATTTTTTCTGCTGTTGGGCTTCTGCTATGTTCCCCTGGGCCAAGCCCATGAATTCCCTGAGCATTGTCCTGAGGTTTGGGACATATGCCACAACAGACTCCTGGTGAGATTCACACTCACCCTCCCACTCATCTCAAATTAAATCTAGAGGTCCTCTCACCCTATGCCCATACAACATCTCAAATGTTGAAAAACCCATGGATTCTTGGGGAACCTCCCTGTAAGCAAACAACAGATGGGGCAAATATTTGTCCCAATCCCTCTTAAACTGGTCTGCAAATGCCCGTAGCATGGACTTGAGTGTAGAGTTTAACCTCTTAACAAGACCATTAGTCTGGGGCTGGTAGGAGGTAGTCTTTAGGTGCTTCACCCCACAGTACTTCCACAGACAATCCAGCAGGTCTGACATGAAACTGGGATCTCTATCAGTAAGTATTTTTTTTGGGAAACCTGCCCTTCTAAAAACCTCCAACAAAGCATTTGCCACCTTTTCCGCCTCAATGGAGGACAGAGACACTGCCTCAGAGTACCTTGTAGCCTAATCTACTACCACCAGAATATGCTTTTCCCTGTGGAACTTAGGGGTACTCAGAGGCCCCACTATATCCATAGCTACCCTCTGAAATAGCTTCTCAAACATAAGCAAAGGCATTAGAGGAGCTCTCACCTTGTCTCCTGCCTTGTCTACCTTTTGGTACTGCTCACAGGTCCTGCAGTATCCTGTTACATCTCTGGAAATTCCAGGCCAATAGAAGTTCTGCACAATATGTCTCTTGGTACGTTTTATGCCCATATGACCTTCAAAGGAAATATCATGGGCTATGGCTAGAAGTGCCAGATGGTAGGCTCTAGGCATTACCAACTGCTGTATTCTCTCACCTTCTAGCCCTCCCTCAGGGGTCCACTCTCCATACAATAACTCTTTGTCCCAGTACACAGAATCCCCACTTCCCTTGAGAATCAGGTGCCTCACTAGCTACCAGCCTCAGGAATTGCAGTGTAGGATCTGAGAGTTGAGCCTGTCTCAACTCTCTCTCTCTTTGTAACTCTTCCCAGCTCCCCTACCACAGTAAGTCTGGTATCCTCTGACAGCAGTGCCTTACTGTCAGCCTGGGTGCTACTACTCACCTCTGCCCTTGCAGTCACTCTGTCTAAGGGAACATCAGTACCCACAAGCAGCTGTGGCTCACCTTCAGTCTCACTGCTAGAGTATCTTCCTCCCTGAAGTAACCACCTCACTAGTCCTGGCTGCAAGTATGCGGTCTGTCTGGGTCTCCCCCAGGCTACCAGACCCACATGCTTGTCTCCAAGCCTGACTGAGTGTAACTGCATGAGCACATGGTACTGCATTATCAAAATCATTCCCTATCAGGACATCTGCAGGGATATCCTCAAACACACCTACTTGCTGGCTTCCATTTCCACCCTCCCAGTCAAGGTGAACCCTAGCCAAAAGTATTTGGAATGGGGTCCCTCCTAAAGCTCTGACTGGAGTAGACTGCCCAGGGCAGGTAATGCTCCTCTGTAGCCATTGCAGGCTTCACAATCGTTATGTCAGAGGCTGTGTCTCTTTTAACAATGGCATCTTTGTCATTCACTACGATAGGATATAACCTCTGGTGGTAGTTTGGTACCCTGGTTGTCTCAAGACAACCTACTGTTGGCATTTTGTCCTTCCCACTTACTGGCTGCCTCACCTTTTGTTCCCCACCTTGCCTCCATGGACATCTATATGCCACATGGCCCCACTGGTTGAATTCAAAACATTTAACTCTAGGTCTTGGACATGTACCTGGACTAGTTGTTTCCCCTGCTACTGTCAGATTCTGTTGGGGCAGTCTGGGCTGCACAACATGGGTTTCTTTAGACCCATGAGCAGCACTGGGTGTCCCTTCCCTGTGCAGTGATGCCCTGCTTACTAGGTGTAGGTCTCCCTTCTTCCCCAACTCATCTGAAGTAGCATATTGTCTATTAGCTAACCAGATCCTCATGTCCTCAGACAAAGTGCTAAAGGCTTGTTCCCTCACCAAAAGGTCTGCCCGCCCTTCAAAAGTGGTGACCTGATATCCACTCACCCATCTATGAAAATAAGTGCTTAATTCAGCAACATATTCACACACACTTTCATCTACCTTGCGTCTATGCTCACTAAACTTTTTCCTATAAGCTTCAGGTATTCGCTTAAAAAAGTCTAGCAAACAATTCTTAACAGCAGTATAATCAAAAAATTCATGATCAGATAATTTAGACAGCACAGTTACAGATTTACCATGGAGTAAGGGGGTCAGGAACTGTACCCAGAACCTTTGGTCACCATCATACTGTTCACATACCCCCTCAAACATATGAATGAAACTATCAAAATTATCCCCCTCTGTAAACTGTGGAAGAAATTTACTGACCTTTTGTGCTTCTGGGGTCCAGTTACTCCTTTCCCCATTACCTCCATGACTCTAGTGAAGAGTCAGCATCTCTTTTTTGTGCTGCCTCTGCCTCTCCTTCTCCTCATCTTCCAGGCATAGCAGTTTCTCATTCTCCTCAGCCTGTAGATGTCTCAGTCTCTCTGCTGCATCTGTTTCCAAATACCTGACATCCAACCCAAGTCTCTTTAGCTTCAGATGGATTTTTAAGTCCTCTGCAGAAAGGTTGAGCTGTCCATCCTCTGAGTGCTGCACATCTCTACGGCCAGTCTGATCATCCTCCTGGCTGCTATTCTCTGATGCAGCTGTGACGAAAGCTGCAATCATGTCTGCTTTAGCTAGATTCCATGCACCTGTCCTTTAGCCTGGCATATCTCAGCCAACTGGCTCCTTGTCAGCTTACCGTACTCCTCTGCTGACATGCTTGCCTGCTCTCCCTGACTAACTAAGCTAACAAACAAAATAAAACAATTGTTATCTGAACTCTGAATATTCACTGAGTGTCTGATTTAGAGTACAAAAACACTGTCAGTGATCACTGTACACAAGCTACAGGAATTCACTATCCACACCACTACAAACAAGTTAGTATGTGATGTAGCTAAGTCACCACTATCAAACAATTAATATTTTATGTGGATATCCCACCACTGCTAAACGATTAATATGTGACACCAACACACTGGCCCAGTAATCAGGGAGCCTCAATCCTCACCACTAGCACCATTGAGGGGCATGCACATTGAGGGATAACAAGTACACATACAGTAAAGTACAATTTCCCTTACAAGCACATAGAGATCACAGTCAGTCTGGGGCTAGTTTCTTCCTTTCTCTCCAGATCCCCAGTAAGACTCTCCACTGGCACAGCTATAAGGTCCAGATCTCAGCCTAGTGGTCAAGCTAAAACCTCCAGCACCCTTTCTGTCCAACCAGTGCTTCGTGCTCCTGCCCAAGTATCTGACACACACACACATTTTATGATTTGATTAGATACAAACACACAGAAACTCCTGGGGAAGGCTGGCACAGGATCTCTAGCTATGCCCCCTTTCCTACAAACTATAAGGTAGAAATCACTGCCACCAAACACTATTATCAGCTACTATAAGGCCCTTCTCAAAGGGTGACCAATTTCACTGTGTAATATTACTGTTATCTAAATAGTAAGTGTGACTGAGCAGCAAGACTATTGGAGTGGCTTGGACAGTATCAACAAATACATGCAAGTACTCTAGACCTGAAATTATCTCTACACAAAACAGCCACAGTTGAAAGGTTTAAAAATATTTAATAATAAATAATAAAAACACAAGACAAATCTCATCAATTCAATACAGTGCTAGTCAAGAGTTCAGAAATCACAGGAACGTTAAAGCAATATTGTAGGATTGTCTGGCATAAATATAGAAAACAGCTAGACTAATCTGGCTAAATTCACATCTAACTATAAGAGAAATACTAAGTTCTAAATACTACTTACAGAGCAAAGCAAGTGCCTGGTGAGTTGTCAGTTCTAGACAAAATCCAAAATGCTCAAATCTTTCTCTCTGAGATAGTCTTAAATTGATATACACATTACTGCTGAGACATTTCACATTACATCATTTTTGACACCTCTGCTGGAGTTTCCCAGGCTCACAGAACTCAACATTTAACATTTGTTTGTAATTTGTACCTACCAGGAAACCACAGCAATAAAGGACACTTTACATATAAACCTAGTAATTAACTCTTGTCCTAAGACAATAGAAAGAATTTCTTGGTCCAGACATCCTGTCTCCGAGCTTGAGATCAAACATTCACAAAAATGCTTCACTTATCAGCTTTCTTCCAGCAGGGTGCATTGTGGTTATATTTTTGAAGCTCAGAGCATATAACACAGTTTTCTTACATTTAGTTTTCTTACATTTATAAAAACATGCCTGTGGGTCATATTAATATTTACAATGGCATATAATTATCTACAAAATTATATCTAGCTAGGCTGGCAGCCTTCACAACAGCTACCACTGCTTTCTTCCAGGATGTTTGTATTTCTCTTACTCTTAAAATACTTTTAAACAAATACTTTTAAATAAAACTTCCAGATCTTTAGTAGTTTTTCCTTCATAGCTTCCAAACTTCTACAGGAATACCATTTATTCCTGGTGACTTTCCTTTGGATTAGTTATACATCACCATTTTTATCTCATCTCCTCCTATCCTAACTGTTAGCAATTGAGCCTCATCTACCTCTGACCTTGGCATGTTTAATTCTTCCATGAACATTATTTGTACCTTTTCTTGATTTCCATATTTCTCTGCTTTATATAGACTTTCACAGAATTTCCAAAATATACCTCAAGAAGATCTCTTGTTATCTTCCTTCTTATAGGCTCCCAAAGTTTGACAACAGCCACTTCTACCTTCTGTTGCTTGAGTCGTTGTACTAAATATTTTTGTGCTCTATAATTATTATCAGAAACAGATGCTTAACAGCAATCTTTCTACTATCATGCATATTATCAAGGTAATCCCTTATTTTCTGTTTACCATTATGCAGTTGCTGTTCTACTTGTTCTGTAAGATTCCTCCCATTCTGCAATACTTCAACATTTGCCAGTCCCTCTAAATAATTTTTGTAATTTCTTAATCATATCTCTCTTACCCTATTTTAAACTTCACTTGAATTTTATTTCCCATCCTAGCTATATTTTCAGAAGAAATTGCTATCTTCTCTAATGGCTCCTTAATAATTTCCACTACCCATTCCTTAAATTCCTCCCTGTTCAACAGATAACTGGGAAAGTGCCAGCATCTCATTTTTATTTAATTACCTTGTGTTTTTATTTTAGTTATTATTGGCACATGATCTGAAATAATTATTGGGTGCATATCAAGTCTTTAAATGCACATGTTCCTGTGAAATGTAAATTCTGTCTAGCCTAGCCTAGTTTTTGTATCTTGAGGAATAATATGTAAATTCACTCTGAACTCCTATCACTGAATTCACATCTTCCATGCCAAATATTTTCATAAATTTCTTCAAAAATCTACCCTCCTTTGTTATATTTCCCCTTCTGTGGCCCCCAGACACATCTTCACTGTTGCAAATCAAATTCCAGTCCCCATCTATAAGTAATACTCCTTGTTGTAAGCTGCTTATTTCTCCTATAATTTTCTTAAGCTCAATTATAGCAGTTTTAAGTGGAATATAAAAACAGGCCAGTGTAATCCTCCTCCCTTGTCAGTAGTCCCTTAATACTACAAATCTACCATTACCTTTTTTATCCACTTCTATCACTATTGGAGCTCCTCTTGCAATTAATATAAGTACTCCTTTTTTCCTTTGTCCCACACATTCTGTTAAATAACCATATTGAAAACCTTTCTTTATCAAATTCACATGTTCAGTTCTTTCCAAGTGTGTCTTCTATAGCTATTTGCACTCTAAATATTTTAATTTAGTTCACTACTCTTTCTTTTTTGTATTTATCTGTGAGACCATTGACATTTAAAGGCATTACAGAAAGCATCATTGTGTTAAAAAACTATTATTCCCACCTTATGTGTGACAGCTTTTTTTATTAAGTGTCTAGTTCCAGGTTTTGTATTACATGCATACACTGTTTATCAAGTTGGGCTTATGTCACATCTTACAAAACATTTTGTTTTATTTAAAAGCCCTTAAACAAAAAAATAAAGAAAGAAATAAAATAAAACATAAAAAAACAAGCACACCTCCAATCCCACCCAAAACTTATTAACTTAATACTAATACTCAAAACTATGTACATCTTCAAATATGGATGTTTTACCTTCTTAATAGGAACAAGTGTTCCTCACTGACAGCCACATTCATAGATTTGGGTTAACCTAAATAAAAGGTTACCCATGCTAAGATGCGTGGTATAGCCTGTGTTTCTTCTAAGTACTGTCTGGCTTTGTTTTACCTTTATAGCTCTCCCAGCTGCAAAAACACTTAAATGTTTTCAGAAAACATTATCTCCTAGCCATTTTGCTTTATCAGATTATCTCCATGGAGACATATAGACCAGATACAGAGCTGCTGCTACTAAGAATACATTTATTTGCCAGAAAAAAAGCTTTATAATAATCAATGTTCTTTTTCATTTACAAGCTTTCTCTTACAACTTGCTACTAGATCAAACTCAGAGCCTTAATCCAGTTCTTATGTAAGAATCAGAAAAAATAAATAATTTTTTTTTCTTCTGTCATGTTCTTTTGACAAGGCTTTTCTTTTTTATGTTACAGTGTCTACATGTCTTAAAACTGAACAAGGAGAAAGGGAGAAGAAGGGAGAAAAAAGAACAGGAGCACCTGTTATCCATTATTTATTTATTTATTTATGTATTTATTTATTTGACATGTTTACCAGGGATGGTTCAACTGGACTAGTAGTCCATTTTTAGTGGAGGCCTGGGAAGAAATGCTCCACTACAAACTAAACACGTATAACAATATTTACATCATACAAAGAAAGTGTGTAACATAAACACAGTACTACGTTCAGGAGCATCTAACTTGAAATTGTAAAACATTAAAATCAGTATACAGTATTATGACACCACTACAGACAACAGTATAATACAAAACTAAGACATTCTGACAATCAGCTGGAAATAGCAGTGAAAGGACTTATGTTTATGGGAACACAGAGATAAAGGAGCTGCTTGAAATTAAGTGGGCAAGGTACGAGAACTTGGGGAAGGGAGGAGTATAGAAGGGAGAGATAAGGGGGAACCCAAGAGAAGGAGAAAGTGGGAGTGGAAGGGAAACAGATTGAAATAGAGAGTGAGGAAAGCAGATGTGATGTAGGAGAGCTAGAAGAATGGGATGTATGATCACCCTGGAGATGTGCAAGAGCAGAGCCAATTTTTAGTTAAGTGTTCCCTGAGAATTTATTTAAACTTGGATGTGTTAAGGGATGGAGTTTCAGGTTCTGGATATTTAGTTGGGGAATAGAGAATCACCATAGCTACTGTTGGATTTAGTGACTTTTAATAGGAATTTATCAGATGATCTTAGGTTTCTATTAGTAGAGTATGGTTGTACCAGGTTTTGCAGTGCTGGGCATTTATCAGCATGATATATGATGGTATAGGTAGTAGTTAGTTGATTGTTAGACAAGAGATTAGGTAGTTCAAGCCATTTGAGTTTATGAAGGATAGCATAGGCCA
Source organism: Protopterus annectens (assembly GCF_019279795.1). Classification (NCBI taxonomy): domain Eukaryota; kingdom Metazoa; phylum Chordata; order Ceratodontiformes; family Protopteridae; genus Protopterus; species Protopterus annectens. The sequence goes on from NC_056743.1 coordinate 258,014,071, forward strand.
CGGTGGTGCAGCGGTTAGCATTGTTGCCTCACAGCAAGAGGTTCTCTGGTTCGATTCTCAGCTGGAGCACCTTCTGTGTGGAGTCGTCTGCATGTCCTCCCTGCAGTTTAGTGACATTTAAAAGACATGCAGGTAGGTGCGTGAATGGGTGTGCTTTCTTTGAAGGTTGGTTATTGGGCTGGCACCTCAGCACCATAAAACTCCACTGCCAATCATTAGCGGACCGGAGTTCTGCTGTGGCAACCCTTAACCGGGAAAAGCCGAAAGACATTAGTTTAGCACAGTGGTGGGATTTGTAAGGGGAGTCTGTTACAAATCTGATGATTTTTTTTGTAGCAGGTCTCTAGTTTAAGTCTTTTTTTTAGGTTAGTGAAGATGGGAGAGGCATAAAGAAGGGTAGATGGGTCCTGGCAAGTGACTGTCTGGTGGTGTTGGTTAGGAATGGCTTGATTCTGTAGAGTGAGTCTAGTTTTATATGGGCTTTTTTAATAACCAGTGCTAAGTGTTTGTCAAATCTCAGGCAGTTGTCCGTGGTGACTCCAAGTAGTTTGGTTTGAGGGACAGGTTTAGTCTTGGTTTTGTTGGAAGAATATATCAGGGAGTACGGTTTTGTGTTTTGTTATTGTTGAAGGGCATTAATTTATTTTCATTTGGATTGAGATGAGTTGACAGAGATGTAGGATTCTATGTCTAGGAAGGATTTTTGGGTTATTTCTTGTAGTTCAGGAAGGGAGGTTGCAGCACAGATGAGAGAGGAGTCATCTGCATATTGAACAATAGTGGCTACATGAGTAGCAGTGTAGAGTTTGCTTGTAAAGATGGTAAAGAGTAGTGGCCCAAGTACTGAACCTTGTGTGACACCTACAGTAATGGGTAGTAATGTAGACAGTTCATTTTGCCACTTAACTGCTTGTTGTTGATTAGATAGATAGCTGTGAAGCCAAGATTGGGTTAGATTTAGGGATGCAAATTCATTTAGGAGTTTTTGGTGGGCAGCAGTGTCAAATGCCTTAGACATACCTAAGAAGATGGATGAAACCATTTGCCCCTTATTTTTGAGTTGGCTTATTTTGTTAGTAAAGCTTATAAGAGCGGTTGTGTTGCTGTGTCCAGGTCGGAAATCATGTTGGAAATTGGTTAGGAGGTTGTTTCTTATTAGATAGTCCAGGAGCCATTGGTGTACACATTTTGCAAGAATTTTGGCTGGGGGGGGCTAGTGTGGCTATCGGTCTATAGTTTGAGAAATCTTTTGAGGTGCTGCCCTTGTGCAGAGGGATGATATAAGCAGTCTTCCACAACTTGGGAATATAGTGCTCAGTAATAGATCAATTGATCAAGAGAGAGATGATGTAAGATATAGCATCTGCTGCTAGCCTGATATATTCAGTAGGAAGTAAATCTAATGTGAGGGCTGTGGGCTTTAGTTTATTTAGTATTTTTTATGGTGTTAGTTTGGAGAAGTCTGAAAGAAAAAGAGTTGGAATTTGTTTCTGCTACTGTAGGGATAAACAAGGGAGTACTATTAGTTTTTACTAGGGATAATATGGAGTTGATGAAGTGCGAGTTAAACTGGGTAGTATACTGTCTGTATTATTTGTTGTGGTGTAGACTGGAGTTGAGGTTTGTCCAGGTTATAAAAGCTTTTTTATAGCTCCCAGAATTTTTTGGGTTGCTATGGTGTTGTTGTTGGATGTTAGTATAGTGTGTTTTTTATTGTTCTTGATGTTTTTTGGATATATTTCTTAGTTGCTGGAAGTTGAGAAAGGAGCCTTGGCTTTTATTGTACTGATATTGGGACCAGACTATGTCTCTCTGTTTGGGAAGTTGTTTGGTTTTGTTAGTTAGCCAGGGAACATCTTTTGATTAAACTCGGATCATCCTAAGGGGAGCTAGACTGTTTAGGGGTCTATATTAGAACATCGAAGTTTCAAAACTTCGAATGTTCTAATATCTAACCCTATTCAGCGAAAGCTGAAAATATCAAAGCAACAGAAAACCGAATTTTTTTCCTAGGGAAAGAATTTGGTTGTCCATTTCTGTTGCTTCGGTATTTTCATCACTGTGGTGGAAAGTTATGGGTCGGGTTCAGGTAAGTGTGCGATTGAGTGTGGGTTAGGTTAGTTAAGGTTAGGGTGCGGGTTAGGTATGTGTATGATTGTGTGGACGTGAGGGTTAGGTGAGTTAGGGTTAGGGCATGGGTCAGGTAAGTGTGCGATTGTGTGGGTGTAAGGGTTAGGGTGGGGTAGGCAAGTTAGGGTTAGGGTGCGGGTGAGGTGATTGTGCAGTAGTGACGGACCTTAGGGTTAGGGTTTGGGTTAAGGTAAGTGGATAGTTAGTGGTGTGTGTGTATTGTTTAGTGTAGGGTTAGGTGTAAGATTTTAGGTGTATGTATGTGGATTGCTGTTTGTTTGGAGTGCTTGTGTTGTGTATATGTGTTTTGGAACAGTGAATTTTTTTCCTTAGGAAAAAATTTGCTGTTCTGTATGTTCGATGCTTTCAGCTTTCACTGAATAGGGTTCGATATTAGAACATTTGAAGTTTTGAAACTTCGATGTTCTAATATAGACCCACTGTTTAGTATGTTGTTAAAGTATTGAACAGCAGAATCTAAGTGAAGAGGTTTAAAGTGGGACCAGTCACAATGTAACAGAAGTGATATAAAGAGATCAGGTGAAAATTATGTTTGTAAATGGCATTTTTTGGGGACTTAGGTGATGCCTTATTAAGTAGGTGGGAAGGTGATCACTAAGGCTTTTGGGGACACAGCCTGAGAGGTAAGACAGTGAGGGTTTATTGGTTAGAATCTCAAAAATAAATGTTAAGACTTTACTTTATAGCATGCAAAGAAAAATCATGCACTATAAAAATATTACTATTAAGAAAAATTTTTGTTTTCCTTACAGTTAACATTTTCCTATGTATTTTTCCAAACATTAATTACATGAAGTAGGGCATATCCTTTAGAGAACCCTACAAGTTTAACAAAGTCAAAAAAGTCCACTATTTTCAGATTTTCTTGTTCAGTCATGTTTCACAAATATAATTATTGCTTTGTAATCCCACATTTGTTGGTTTCCAAGTTACTGATTTTATTCTTGTTGATCTCCATCTCAAAAATTCTTGTCTTTGCTTAATTTCCAATGTACTCTGGATTCTTCTAGTCAGTTCATATGCTTTTTTCATTTTCTCCATCATTTTCTGTTGAAACATTAGAAAAGAGTTCACTGGCACAGCCTGTCTGTGGTCTTTATTACCAGAAGAACAAGAAGTAGAATCTCCTTCTATTTCACAGCTCACTTTTTGTTGGACAAACTTTTGTATTTCCTCTTTAGCATGTACTGCATCAAAAAATGATTTTATCCCCCCAGGAGAGAATATTTTAAAGTTATCTGGGTACAGCAGTTTGAATATCACACCTGCTTCTTGAAGATCTGCCTGGTGTACAATGAGTAATCATTCTCCACAAACACTCTGCTATCTCTCACTTTTAGTACTTTGACCTTCTGCCAGTTTTGCTAGAATCAACTCCTGTTTATAGGATTGGCAGCTTTACTATTAAAGGTCTGGGTTGCTTTCACATAGCCACATTTGTAGCATACACACAATCTGCCCTTTCAATTAACAACTCCTTTTGTGGAATACCAGTCCATCTGTTTATTTTGCTTTCATAAAATTAATACAGTCTGTTCCTTCCAGCTTCTCTGGTACAGCAGAAAATCTCAGTTTTCCCAATGTGCTCTGTCCTCTGCTTCTATTATTTTTCAAACATCTCTTCTTGAACATTCTCATATTTAGCCAACATTTTCTTTATTTCAACCTCTGATTTTTGCAGTTTTATCACTTCATCTGAATATCAGTTTAAAAGCTTCTTCCATTTTTTCCAGCCTTTTTTTTATTTGAGTTGATATACTCCATCAGTATTTTGTTTATTTAATGAGGTCTGAGTGCAGTTGTGTTATACTTTCCTCTAGATTACAGGAAGTCATGTCTGGTGTTTGGACTACTTTTTGATGAACACCTGCAGTGCTCTTCCCAGTCAGTGTTTTTCCTCACCTTTTGTAGCTGATGTTCTTTCAGGTCTTCTGTATTTCTTTTTTCCTGGCATCCAGGCCATGCACTTACTAGCCAGTTGCTGAAATTTGCCTAGAAATATAAGTCCACTGGCTTTCTATGCTGAGTTTCTGTTTTCACACTGGGAGAGCTAGAATTAAACTATTACTCAATGTGCAGCCATCTTGGATGTTCTTTGATAGGTAACTGTATGCATAAATAAATAATATGCATCGTTGTATTGCTCCATTAAGTTGCACTAAGTGTGAATTTTTGTATGTACAACCTATGCGTGACTTAATCTATTATTGCAATCTGTCCTGTTTTTGTATATTTTATTACTATTTTATTTCAAATATCTGTATATTTTATGATACTGTTCATAGGTAGGTACTAGGCTATCGGCCCAGCCAAAAAGGTACCCTGGCTTTTGCCACCCAAGAAAATTATTTTCTTGTGCCACTGTCGAGCAGAGCCACAGAGGTGATCCCCGGGGTGAATTTCCTATTTCCCATCCAGTCATCAAGATTTTGATTGAAGAGTGTTAATGAGGAGCTTTGTATGATATAGATAGGTAGTTTATTCCAGAGTGTGGGAAGTCTCTAGGACAGGAATGTATCCCTCTGGCATGTTCTGTTTATTATGGTGACAAGGTTTAGGTCCCTAGAGCATGTAGCATGGAGGGATTGGGATTTCTTAAAGTGGAACATGTCCAACAGCTCTGGGTTTGACATAGCTTTGCATGTTAGGCAGAGATCACCTCTGAGTAGGCGATATGCAATGGAGTAAAGCTGGAGTTTTTTGAGACAGTCTGCATAGAGCATCTGTTTGAGGCCAGTAATCCTCTTTGTGAGGTATTTCTGTGGCCTTTCCAGTTGTTGTAGATGTCTTGTGAGGTACATACCAAAAGGGGCATTGTACTCTATAATGGGTCTAATGAGTGATGAGTAGTGGGGAACAATGACCTCTTTTTTTCTGGACGAGAAACCTTTTGTGATGAGGTGTGCCATGTAGAAGGATTTCCTGACTACTGCGGCGATACTGCGGTGATGTAATTATCAAAGGAGAGACTACTGTCCACCTGTGTCCCAAGGTCTCTTGTCACACTTTCAGTGTTAAGTATACTACCGCCTATGTTGTAGTTCATGGGTACAGAGTTTTTACCAAAGGGGATGACAATGCACTTTTTAGCATTGAGCTTGAGGCCATGGCTTTGACACCAGGCATCTGTCTCAGTGAGGCCCTTTTGTAGGATGTCCACATCATTAGGAGTTTCGATTATGGCTCCTAGTTTGCAGTCATCTGTGAACTTCATTAGCCAAAGAACTTTTGTGTTAGCCTGTACTTCAGAGAAGCAGATACCAAACAGGAGAGGACCCAGGACTGAACCCTGTGGTACTCCACTTGTCATTGGTCTGAAGTCGGATTTAGAGTCTGCTACTTTCACAGTGTGGGTTCTGTCAGTGAGCCAGTTGGCAACCCATCTTGTGACATAGGGATTTATACCTAGTTTAGTGAGTTTATCTATAATTCCAGAGTGGGGGATGGTGTTGAAAGAATTGGCAAGATCTAGATAGGCTGTGTGAACCACCTTACCCTTGTCTACGGCTTTGGTGACTGCTTCAAAGAAGTCTATCAGGTTTAGGAGACATGATCTGCCTTTTACAAACCAGAACTGGGTGGGATCCAGAGTTTGGAGATTACCAATGTCTTTGTTTATAAGTTCCATGATGATACGTTCCATAGCCTTGCAGACCAGGCTCGTCAGGCTAATGGGGCGGTAGTTCCTGGGGTCCGTGGTGGCTCCCCCCTTATGGAGTGGGATAACCATTGCTGTGCACCATTCAGCAGGCACAAAGCCTGAGGTGAGGCTATGATTGAACATGGTACTTAGGTGGGGTGCCAGTTCGTTCTGTAGTTCATGTAGAATGCAGCCTGGGATGTTGTCTGGTCCCATGGATGCTGTGTTCTTGGCTTTGGAGAGTGTGGTTTTTACCTGTGCAGCCGTGATTACAGGAACTTTGCATTCTTCCGGTATAGAGATGGGCTCTTTAGGGGGTGAGAGGGGGTTAAAGTTTGCAATGAACCTATCTGCCAGGATGTTGGCAATATCAGTTGGGGCTGTATATTTAGTGCCATTGTGCTATAACTCAGAGCAGATCTGAGTGTTGCCATTGAGATTCTTGACATAGCTATAGAATGCTTTGTGGTTGTCTTTAGAATCAGTGACGATTTTGTTTTCATAACTAGCTTTGGAGGATTTTATCAGGGATCGCAGCTTCTTACTGAGGCTGACCAGGGAGCTCCTCCACTCGTGGGAGTTTACTCTCTTTTGCAAGAGTTTCTTCCTTCTGTTGTACAGTTTGTTTATGGCAGGGGACCACCAGGTTTACTTCCTTTTTTTGGAGGATAGCGTCTTGGTTCTGTTTGGGATAGCACGATCCATGCACTCATGTAAGTGCTTATAAAGTGCAATTGTGTAGGATTCAGTAGTCATAACTGTATTGTCCATCTGCATGGGTGTCATGAAGTTCAGCACTTCTGTCTTAAGAAGCATGAAGTTGGCTTTGGAGAAATTTTTTTATCATGGTTTCCTTAATGGGGGGTGGAGGAGGCAGGATGTGAATATCTAGGGTAATTAGCTTATGGTTGGATCGGACCAATGAGACGTTGACTTCAGGTGTGGAACACCAGTCACTCATATTGGTAATGACTAGATCTAGGATATTGTTGCCCCTGGTGGTGGTGTGGATAAGTTGATCCAGGGCATTGGAGTTTATGAATTCCAGAAAGCGTTGCGTGAAGGAGTTGGTACATGAGTAGTTTTCCCAGTTAATGGTGGGGTAGTTGAAATCGCCCATTATTAGGGTGTTTGGTTGAACCCTAAAATTTTCCAGTACATCAAGAAAAAAGGAGTGGGAATGTAAAGTATGTTTGTAAAGTTGGACCCCCCCCCCAGGCTTCCACGGAAAGGGGTTAACAGCCCAGTTGGACTATCCCGGTAAACAAATATAAAATAAATAAATAGAAGCAGAAGAGGTAGCTATTGCCTTTGATGAATAAGCTTTTGGTATTTTGTGCAAGGCCAGTCTCACCTTGTCATAGACAAAGATTATACAATCAGAAAAACACTTAGAGAGTGTGACCTTAGATACACTGTGGTCTATTTTTTACTTTGGAAAAGGCAGCAAATAGTTGATCAGATTTCCTAATATCTTCAGTCCTGTGCAGATAAAAGCTGAGCTATCCATGAACATCTAGTAAATGTAAAGTATATTCTCCTTTATTAGAACATTTTGGAAAAAAAGACTGGTAAATGTATAGTCTGGTTCCGGTTCCCCTTAGATGACATCTTTGGGAAGAAGGTTGGATTGGTTCTCAAAGACACTCTGCCTTTATGGAAAATTATATAAGGAGGTTTACAGGACAATGTTTGCTATTCTGAAACCCTTTTCACTGAAGTAACTGCCACCAGAAAAATAGGTTTCCAACAGAGGAATGTTAGATCCAGATATGACCAAGAACCTTGGACTGTCTTCCCTTTGAAATGCCACCTCAGGATAGAAGCATCCATGGTTATAGTAGCCAGTAGAGAAGACAGTGCAAATGGTCGACCCAATATGATTGCAGAGGAGGTCAACCACCATCTGATGTGATTTTTGCAAATGGGTGTTAGACAAATTTAAGTGTGTAGACGTGATAGTTGGGACCATTGTACTGATAGAGTCCATTGAGGAACTCTCATGTAGTACTTGAATGGGGGAACTAAAATGATCACTGAAGTCATTAACCCTAATAGTTAGAGGATGTCTAGTGAGAGGTGAGGGATGCTGAAGAAGTAGAACATCTACATGATATAAGGATGAAACTCTGGACTCTGTGAGTTTGGCTATTTGAGTAATCAAATTGAGGTGGCATCTGATGAAGTTTTTCTGTTGTATAGGAGTTAGCTGACTCTGCGTAACTGACTGTAATTCTAAATTTCTGTGCAAGTTGGAGTAAGAAGTCCCACTGCTGGACCAGAATATTCCTGGTTGGAGCAATGAAAAGCCAACTATCTATATATGAGAACACCTGTAACCGTAGCAGTCTAATATATGCTTCTACAACTTCCATGATTTTGGTGAACACCCAGGGCTGTGGTGAGACCAAAGGGCAGTGTGCTGAACTGGAAATGATTAGCTCCCTTCCAGAAACAGAAATCTCCAGCAATACCTTGCTACTTTGATGTGATAGTAGGCATCCTGGAGTTCTATAGAGAACATCCAGTCATCCTTCCTCAACAGAGGTAGAATGAACTGCACTATGACTGTCCAGAACTCAGTCTGTTTTATAAACTGATTTAGCTGGCTTTCAAATTTGGCCTGAGGTCCCCTCTATTTTTCATAACTTAAAAGTACCTTGAATATACTCTGGTTCTTAATTCATCTGGGAGATTTGCTGAATGACTTTTTTCTCTGTTGCTGCAGATTCCATCTGACTGGGGTATACATCAGGAATCTTTCTCCTTTTCTGAGGTGGCAAATCAAATGGAAAAGTGTAGCCTTTGGTGATTATCTTCAGCAGCCATGTGTCTTGTGTGATGGCCTGCCAGGCTTAAGAATATAGGGATAAGCACCCCAACCACCTCCAAAGTACAGCAGTCAGGCAACCCTTCATGAGCACTGATAGGATTTCTCAGTGAAAGGACCAAGAAACTCTTGATTCTGTGGCCTGCCTCTGCCTCTAGGGCAATATCTGTTGAAATTTTCCCCTCTGCCTTGGAAGGGACTGTCCCCAGGTGTGTCTTTGTGAAAACAGTGAGATTTTCTGCACCACATCCTCTCCTCCTCTATGCTTCCTAGAAAAGGTCCCCTGTAGAGTGGAGAGGCAGATTCCAATGGCAGACAGGGTTTTGCTGTCTTGCTTACTTTTGAGTGTCTCCCTAACTATTAGTCTGAAAGTGTCAAAAAATCAAAAGGGGCATTAAGGAGGGGCATTTTGAAGCCTTCTGCAAAGTAACATAATTCCATCCAGGCATGCCAGTGGATGGCTATGCCATCAGCTGCTGCTCTGGCTGAAACATCAGATGCATTCAAAAGCAGATGCATGGATACATTGAACATCAACTTTAGGGTAGACAATTGGACTCCTCTGTTTTCTAGATGACTAGTGGTAGGTTACCAAAGAGGGAAGTGGTGAGCTCCGAGGTAAAGCCCCTCTGGAAATGTGATATGGGTCAGATAGTTCAATTCTCCAAATGCAAAAGTTGCTGACAGGTGCCCCTTTTCCAAACTTGTCCAACACTGTCAAAACACCTTTGACTCCCTGTTTGGGGGGGGGGGGTGGCAGAAGTACTCTCTTCCAAGAGTTCCTACTTTGTGGCCACTTCACCAACATGGCATCTGCCAGGGGACCCTTGCTCCAGTGTACTCTGTCCTTTGGGGTGACCAAGATTTTATCTTGTTTCTTGATTTCCTCCACCACATCAGAATCCTTCCAAGCTTGTTGAATGATCAAGTCTAACAGGTCCTTAGTGGGGGCACCACCCACGAGGTAGAAGAGCCATCTTCAAAAGCCTCAAGGAACACATAATCCTGAGGGGAGGGTACATAGGTGGACCAACCCCTCCCTGTTTCATCAATTCTAGAATGTCATCAAAGGTGACATCTTCCAGAGCAGATGGTGGGGACCCTTTACCATCATCCAAGTCTGTGTCTTCAGTGACTGACTCTTGACAGGAGTCCAAATGTCTCTTCTTACATGTCTGTTTTCTAGGACCCTGTCTTATTTGGGCTCCCAGAGAAGGGTCAAAATCAGCCAGTACCTCTTGGCAAATACCCCAAGGTTGAATGAGGCTGACAGTCCCAGTCAGTCTGGATGCACAGAGTCAGAAGCAGTATCCAACAAGGGTTAGGATGGAGCCAAGCATCAGAGAGATACTGCTTCTCTTGGACTGGCAAGAACCCTTTCAAATGCCTTAGAGGAGTCACAGCCAAATAACTACTCCTCTGACCTAAAGGAGATAGAGAGAGAATATCCTTCGCTCTGAACCACCCTGGCTCTGAGGCTGGCAATGGTGCCAAGCTGTCAAGGTTCCAAGGGGAAAAATGGATCCAATAACTTTAGAGCTGACTCAAACCCCTGAGTCCCAGCATCAAGGCTTCAGCACAGAGACTCGTCCTGATCCAATAAAATTGGAGTTCAGAGAGTAAGGGATACTATCAGAGCTGAAATTGATAGGATTGTCAGCTCTGATGTGGGTGCTGTAGAGAGGTTAGGTTCTGTGGATATTGGAGCCAAAAGTCGGACTGGAATAGGAGAAACCAATGAAAGGGTAGCTGGAGCTGTACCCAGTGCACCTGGTGGGAAAGATGCCAGGAAAACTACAACGTTGGAGGTGCATCTGGAGGAACCTCCACATCATCCTGTTGATGTCCACTTCAGCAAGTCTCCTCAATGACTGAAAGGACCTCAGCAACAAAAAAAAAAGATGTTGGTCTTTACAAATGCCTCTCCACAAAAATGGAGAATGGAGCCAAGGGCTTACTGGTTCCAGTCAGAATTGAGGAGGAGATGATACAGAATGGATCTGATTGTCTTGAAATTTTAGGTGCCAGACCCAAAGGTTCAGATGGATCTGCAGACGTTTTGCTAGCTTTCTCCATTTTTTATGAATCCTTTTTCCTCTCTTTTGACTTTTCTGTCTCTTTCTCTTAATCAATTAGGGCTTTTGGTTTATCTAGTCTTTTTGCTGGAGAAGCAGAAGGAGATGGTTGTGGAAGAAATGTTTGGGAAGATGTTCCCGCATGGGCAGGAATTAACCTTTTTGCACCAGCTTGTCCCCGTGCCCTTGCAATGTCCTTGTACCAAAGGAGGAACAGGCCTCACATTCTACATGCAAATGGGCTGCTCCAAGGCAGTAAACACAAAGGGAAGTAGGTCTTTCAGGGGAATCCTATGGCCACACACTGTACACCTTTTGAAGCCTTGAAGTTTGTCACTTATGACAAAAAAACAAAGTTCTATCCAAAAAATCCAAGAAAGATAAACCAGATACAACAAGGTTAACTATATTAACACAAAGGGAAGAAAATACCCTCTTCATGAAAAAAAAACAACAGAAGAAAACAAAAATGCTAGACAGTAACAATGGAAAGTAACTAACTAAACTTAACTTTTTTAATTGAGAATTGATATAAAAGGAAGGAAAAGCCCTAGGGAAAAACTGTATAGAGAAAACTGTCAGAGAAAAATACACACATAATCAAACACTAAGCTTTAGTCATAGCCCTTGAAAACACACACTTTTGATTAGGCAGTAAATGAGATCTAAGGTAATTTGGGGAGATGGAGTGGAATTATTCATAGGAAAGGAGTCAGAGCCCTGGATCCACAGCTTCTAAAAGGTGCTAAAGTCAGATCTGCTCATATCTGATAACCCAACGGTTGAATCAGATGGAGAAAGACAACATTGAATCCTACAGTTTCTATATGTGTTGACAGGTATTTAGGAATGAAAATAATAAAAATTATTTTGTTGCATAATTCCAAATATTACCAACATTCTTCTCCAACCAGTCTTCAGAACCTACTCAATTCTGAAACAATCACTTTCTGTCATACCACTTGAGCATAATTGCAAATGGTTAGTAAGCTGGTACACTTTTATCAGAATCTACAGTGTTAGTGGCAGTAATATGATAATTCAGATATGGCTTAAACATTTCTGCCTGTAACCATTTTTATAGCCTCCTGTAGTGAAGTCTGATAAAACTGCAACTGTCCTGAAATTGTTCTAAGTTTTTTCATGTGCTTCTTGGGTATCTAATCTTTCATGTTGTGTCTCAGCTTGATTCCATTTGGCAGAAAAATCTACATATGCTGTAAAAAGATTAGGTACTTGAACTTCATGGTTATGTTTATGAAGTCCTGTTAAATCAGAATTTGCAACCTCTGAAATTGGAAAAACACCTAAAACTGGTACAGAATTTGATTATTCTCACAATCTTTGAAGCTTGCTTATATCCTGTTGCATGATATACTTGTCAAAACCTAACATAGCTTTACAAACAACACTGCCCTTACTACTTAAAAAAACAGTTTAGATATATCACAAACTTTACATTAGTCTAAGACCTACTGCATAATTCATACTAGAATCAAAAAGAAGTATCTACTCACTGCTTC